>NC_048906.1:911722-963602 GCF_011077185.1 Oxyura jamaicensis
TGGGCCGCGGCGGCGGCGGCGCGTCCCCGGCCGCTCCCGGCCACTCGGCTCGACCCGGTCCCGCTGCGCTCCGCTCCCAGCCCCGCGCGGCGGCGCCCCCCGGCCCTGCCTGGCCCGGCTCGGCCCGGTCGCTATGGCGGCTGCGGCGCCCCCGCCTCGGCGCTCCTCCGAGGGGTTTCCCGGCCGCCAACCGCACGGGCCGCTGCGAGCGCCGAACTGCGCGTGCGCAACGGCACGCCGCGCCCACCTCACGTGACGCAGCGCACTATGACAAAGCGGCCGCGCGGCCCGCGTCACGTGGGCGGTGCCGCCACGCCCTCCCCGGCGGGCTGCGCGCGCCCCCCAGCGGAGCGGCCGTTGGCGGCCGGGGGGAGGGGGGGATGGCGGCAGCTGCAGTGTCCCCTGATGGTGTCCCCTGATGGTGTCCCCTGATGGTGTCCCCTGATGGTGTCCCCTCACAGTGTCCCCTCACAGTGTCACCTCACGGAGTCCTCCCCCGGTGTCACCTCCCGAGTCAGCTCACGGAGCTACCTCCCGTGCTCCCCCCCGTGCCACCTCAGTCCAGCCCCCACAGCGCCGTGCCCCTCGTGCCACCCGCCCGCCTTTTTCCTTTCCCTACCCATAAATCAAATTAAACCACACAACTGATATTAATCACCGTGCCCTGGATGTCGTATTTTTATTAACGTCACGCTTAAACGCCCGTGTGCAGTTCTGTGCCGCTCAGTAGCCAACCCAGGCATCACCGGACAGCGCAGCCCTTCGCGGTGCCGGTGCTTGTTCCCAGCCCTCCGCACCCAGCTCTGCAGATAAAACCTTTAGCTGCAGTATCAGGCGGTGCGGTGCCGGCTGAAACAAGCCAGCCAAAAAACAGGTACATTTCTGAAGTAAAAATAGGGAAGGCTAACAGGCTTGGGAAAGGCAAACAAACAAACAAATGTTTCTCGTCTGAATTGCTAGGCTAGGAATCTTCTGGTATCTGAACCCTACGGGTTACATCTGGGGGTTTTGTGCACGCCAGGGAAAAGGGACCTGTGTGTGCGAGGGGACTGGGCTGTGAAGTATGTGGGGCCTGCCGCCTACACAGGCCGTGCATAAAGCAGTTTGTCTCCACTCGATTGTTTTAGGTTTTAATAATTCCATGAACGAATGTCAGCACATCCGTACTGCTGGTTTTTTAAACTAGCTTCCACATAAGTACCAGACCTGACATGCCTATTAAATGATGTTTAACCACGCTCAACAGAAATGTTCATGCCATATCAGTTTGTTGTTGCAGCAGATGAAGAATTATTCATTTATAACTTTAAAAGGTACGAAGGAACCTCATAGGAAGATGAGAAAACACTCGTGTGGCTTTCAGAGAGAGCTGGTTTAGGTTCTGAAAGCCTAGGCAAATATGAAAGCAGCATTGTGGCTTGGTGTTCTCTGTACACCTGCTGGCATCACGACTATTTCTGTAGCTCTAAGTTACGTCTGCAATTTTTAACCCTTTTGCTTTCAGATACATTCAGCAGGGAATTGTCCTCCACGTTACGCAAAACAACCTAAAGCATGAGTTACCCAAGGTTTGCTGTCACTGTTTGAGGTCAGACTCACAGATTAGTTTAAGAAAGAGCAATAAAGAAGGTATTTGGGTTAAAATGTGGTTTCATAGTTTTTCCATCACAGATTACCAGGAGCCGTGTAGGAAACTTCCTCTCAGTTACTACTTCATTGATTTGGAAGCAGCTTATTTCTCTGCACATTTCTGCCATGCTGCACCGAGCACACTTTTGCCGAGCTGTCTGCGCTGCTTCATTCCGAGACACCCGAGCGTTTGGACTGAGCGCTGCCTGTGACAAAACTGTTCCCGAGTGTCTGGGAAGTACCTGCTGTACAGCTGAACTGTGTAAAAGCAAACAAGCAAAAAAGCTCTTGAAACCAGAAAGGGCAAACTATTTCTAATAACTTCAGAGCCATGGTAGTAAGTCTGTTGGAAAAAGACATGTAAATAAGCAGGTTGGCAGAGTGGGATGGTCTGTGTTTGCATTTCTTTCTTCAGCTTGTTTTGTTGGGAGCAAAGACTCCCCCTACTCCCCCTCCTTTTTTTTTTTTTTTTTTTTTTTTTTTTTAACATTTAATTATTTATTTAACTTTAGCTGTGAGCTCTACACAAGAAAAGTGGAACTTGCGTTGCCATGAGCATTTGGGGCTCTCCAGCAATCTGAGAGCCCAAACCAGCACCTGCAGAGCTGACGGCCCACACGGGCCAGTTTTGCTGGAATATCCACATGGCTCTGTAATGTCACAGTTCCACAGCTCGGTGTCATCAGTGCAGCTTCTGAGGTAACATGCTGTGAGCAGGCACTGGTTAAAACTAAGCTTTAATTAAGGATGACAATACCATTAGTACACTAAGAAAAAATAATAATAATAAAAAAAGCATGAACAAAAACCAACAAACCAACCTCTGGTTCTTTTCTTCTCCTGCTCCCTTCTGCTCTGTACACAGCTCGTGTGTGTACACCACACATATACCAAACCGTGACTCACAGCTACATTACACCAACTTGTTACCCTTGGTAACTTAATACATTTTGAGCACAGTGATCAAAAGTTGGAACCCATGGGGTGGTAAATGAAGGCATCTGGCCATCCACGAGCAGCATCCTGCAGATGTCTGCTCTTCCACCTTGCTGACCAAAGGGAGAAAGCAGGTGTTGAACCAGCACGCCCACATCTGTACCCGGCCGGGAACCACATTAGAGGTGGCAGCGCATCACATTCACCAAGCTCACATCTTAACCTTTATATCCACAAACCACTCATGGTTAGTGCCAGAAACCAGCATACTTCCCAAGTGTGCCACATCCACAGTTGCTCTCTTCACTCAAATGCTCTCAAAATTTGAGGGTAAGGAGAAAAGTGCCATCATTTAGTATAACCCTCTGTACGCTGCATTAAAACCCAAGGCAGTGGATGAACCACGGGTGATCTTGATCGTATTCTTCCAGCTCTGAGGATACTTCAAAGTCTCCAGAAGGTTTTCTTGCTATTTCCTCCTGAAACCAAAGCTCACAGGTGGAAATGGCACTGCGGTTTTCTGCGGGGAGGTCCTCACTTGAGCCGTATCGACCCTTTGCTGGTTCCGGTTCCATATTGCACCTGTGGGATCTGATTTCTGTACAATTCTATTGATTTTCCCTCTTAGCCACAAGCTTAAAACTCCGATCATCCTGGATCAAAGCCAGCCTTGTGCAGGCAGGATATTCCTTAAGCGGTGGCAGTCCGCAGCTGTCTGTGCAGCACACCTTTCCAGCTGCTAAGTGTGAAAGCTGACAGAGCTGGAGCTCCCTGTCTTTGTACAGGGCTTTATAAAACTGTTTTCTGAGGAGAGAAAAAGAAGGGGATTTTGTCAAATATAAGGCAAGGGGCTGTTAATGCTGAGCCACATTCTGCCAACACAAACAGGAGGAATGATAATCTGCGTGCAAAGGGACTAAAGACCCTGCTTGCTCTGAGTGCTGCAGAGCTCTGATCACCCACCTGCACTTCACTTGGGCACATTTCTGGGTTAGAAAAGAGGCTGGGGTGCCCAATGGGCATTTTTTAATCCCTGGGATATTTTCCAGGAATTTTCACTGAGGCTTTCAAATTTCTGGTTTCATGATTCCGAAAGCTTCCCAAGATGAGAATGCCTTTGCAAGGCCAGATGGAGAATCCCAAACGCCAGTGCAGCATGAAGGAGGGGAGGTGCACGCCTGGTGTCAGCAATCCTCGGCTCTCCGCCCCTCCAGCTTTCTTTCCTAAGACAATGGTATCAGCTGAGAAAGAAATACGGACTTTTCCTTATCTTTGCCACTGTAAATAGGAGCCTTGTCAGAAACAGACCAAAGCTAATCAGAATACATCCTCTTGTTTTTAATAAATATCCTGTTCCATTGTTCTGAGTTCAGGACTGAAAAATGGTGATTTGGGCACTGCCTGATGAATGCATGTGAAATGTGCTGGATTGATAGTCCAGCTGGGGAGCTGTGAATCCTCCAATTATTCCCAGAACAATACTGAGTAACTATGGGATGAAGAAGCAGAATTCTTTTATTTTGTGCCCTGCCAACATCCCTAACTGAATCACTGACCCTTCTGCTGGAATAGTTAGGGAGAAGCTTAGCGGTGACATTTGTACCCCTGCCTGAGAACTGGAGAAATACCGCAAGTTCGTTTTACTGCCCAGAGTTCCAGCATCCCGTGGCTGCCCTGGGGTTTTCCCAGCTCGGCCATTATCTGCTCATCTCTGTTCACAACCCAGAGGTGGAAGTTGGCTTGATTAAAGCTCCTGGGGGCCTTCTTGCCCATTAGTGTCTGCATGCTCTCCTGTAAACTGTCCAGTTACTTTTCCATGAAAAAATCCATTACAGTTCTGGGACGATTCCTTAAAGATTAGGGTTTGTGTGACTCGTTCCGATGGTCAGGGCCGCACCATCCATCCAGCAGCACTGCACATTACCCTGCTTCCATTGCTCTGCTGATGTACGGCTGCTGGGGTGGCACCGGCCGGGAAGAATGGGCCCAGGGCCCCAAATGAGGTGTTACTTATTGTTTTTTTTTTTGCTAATAAATAATACGGATATCTGTGAGGGACTGTGCTGCAGTTTACGAAGTGAAAGGAAGGAGAAATAATGAACAGCCAAAGGAAAGGGACCTAGAGAGCCTAAGATACGGAGGAACAGTTTGATTTCACAGGACCACCTACAGTTTTTTTGGCAATGTCACATACATTTCCTGAGATTAATGAGGGATTTAACTCCCCCCACAGGTTTAGTGCTGTTCTCACAGTGGTCTAAATCACCAAAAATGCTCAGAGGTTTTGGAATTGCTTGTCCCTACAGTTCCTTTGCAAAGTTGCCTGTGACCAAAAGTGCAATGCCTCTGTGGAAACCTGGCAACCCGGGCAATGGGGAAGAAAATTTCATGTGGCTTTTGTCCTGTTGCAGAGGCACACAGGAACGGGGCAGCAGCAGCTCCATCCAGCTGGGTTTGCCAGGGTTCTGTCCTGCTCAAGAACCCCTGCAAGAGAAATTTGTTTTCTAATGAGTCCGTGTCACCAGAAGACATTTAGCAAAGCATCGTTATGGGTCAAGCCTCTTCCTGACCAACCTGTCTTTTGGGATTGTTGTATGTCTGCAATTTTCATCTGCAAATTGCTTCTCAAACATTAATTAAGCCTTGAAGTGCACTAGTGGGCAGGAAAGTCTGTGACTGCGGAGCTGCTGAGAGAAGTGCAGCTGTAAGCACACAACCAGGCAGCTTCAGAGGGTTCCAGGATCCTCCTCAGCCTGCAAAGCGGGCTCCTAAAGTGTGTGCTTTTGCTCACTTGGAACCCGGGAGGATTTAGTTCTCACTGAAGGAACGTTTCATCCCTGTGGGATTTTGGAAAAGGGCAGAGGACAGCAGGACCCTGCCTGCCCACTGCACGGCGCTCAGCCAGCCTCGCAGCTCCAGCACCTGCATCTGCCACTGGCACTGGAAATCCACACCTGCTTCGGGGATGTCTTGGTTTTGGCTTGGATGGAGTTTTAATTTCCTTCACAGTAGCTAGTATGGTGCCGTGTTTTGGATTTAGGATGAGAATAATGCTGATAACACACCGATGTTTCCGTTGTTGCAGGGCAGTGCTTACACTAAGTCAAGGACTTTTCAGCTTCTCGTGCTGCCCCGGCTGCAGGAGCTCGTGGGCTCTCCCTGCTTGCTTGCAAGAGACCCGTGGTGGGTACAGACTCGGACACCTTGGTGGCACTGTGCCAGCCTGGATGGTCTCTGCAGAGGATGGATCTTCTCCCGGGCACAGGGAGCCCAGGGCCTCCTGCTGGCACATGGTGTGCCTGAACTTGGACAAATTTAGCTGCATCCCCACACACACATCAAAGCAACCCCAGCTTTCCTCCCAGTTCTTAGCTTCACAATACAATTTAAATCAAAGTTAATTACGGGGATTAAAGGCACCTTCTTTACAGCCTCTAGAGCCCTCCTTTCCCAGCCCTGACCGGGCCTGGCTGGCTGTGTGGCTGCTATCACAGGATACAGACACCAACTTTCAGGAGACGGAGTGCCAAAACGGAGCACTGCTGCTCTGCAAACTCCCCGTGCAGTTGCGCTAATCACTCAGGAGACGGTGCTGAGTCTGTGGAATTGGCTGACGATGGGGGCCGTGGTGGCTGGCTTTATCCCTCGGATGCTGCCTTGCTTTGAGTCATCTCAGTTCTGAGTCACCAGCAGCCGCTAATCCCTTAGAGTTAACGTCCGCATCCAGCCCCTGCTACGAAGGTACTTTTGCCTCCGTGCTTACACTTCAGAAAAAGGAAGAAATACTGCGCAAGGCGAGCTCCTGGCCGGAGCCTTCCTGGGCACGCTGCTGGGTCTCTGGACATCGCCTCGTGGTGCTGGCTCCTCCTGGGGCAGGGGTCTCGGTGGGCTCTGGGCTCCTGCCCTCGCTGATAAGGTGACAACAGCCCTGCGGACAACCAGCCATCGCAGGGCCTGCCTCTGCCAGGCCTCTGGGACCATGCTGACCCACGAGCTTCACTTGTGATTGCTGCACTGCCCTCGGTACCAGCAATCCAAAAGCAAGTGTTATTCGTAACCTCGATCTCAAAGCCTGCTGGGCAGCCTTGGGTCAACATTCCCCAGATTAATTTCACCCTATGTTAAAATGTGTGCTTTATTTCCAGCTTAAGTCAATCTCAGGTAAACCCCTTTTCTGCCATCCACTCTCACAGATTTCCACACAGAGGTACTTGGAGACCACAGTCAAGTGAGCTTTTAACCTCCTCTGTGACAAGAGGCATAGGCTGATCTCTTAAATCTCTCACTCCATGCCAGCTTTTCAGACCTTGAATAGCTCTTGTAGCTCCTGCCAGAGCTCTCCAGTTTCTTAACATCTCACTGAGAGCACGGACGCCAGCACGGGACACGCCAGTGCGCTGGTCCCACTGGTGCTGCATGGAGATAACACCCTCTCTGTGGATACTACTCAGGCATTTCCCAAGTACTGGTACTCCAGAATCCCATCAGCTGCCACACCGTGCTGATGCTGCTGATCACCTGCCATGACCCCAAAGCCTTCTGCAGAGCCACCCCTTCCCAGGCCACGCTCCCACCCCAGGGACAGCAAAACCCCACTGCTCTGCCAGCCCCGTGCCCTCAGCCCCCTGCACCGCTGTCATCCAGGGAGGGGGAGCCGCATTTGTATGCGGAGTTTAAGAGCTACTCGGCAATTAAATTGAACTCTAATAATTGTGTATCACATACTAGCGATTTCTACCATGCTAATATTAATTGCTAACAAGATGATAAGGCGTATCAGGCAGTCATGATGGAGCCTGTCTTTGCCTGCTCGGGAGAGGTGAGGAAGCAGGGTGGCGGTGGTCAGATGCAGCGATCGCTGCAGGTGTGGACGTCTGACAGCGTGGGACGTCGCCTGCCCCAGCACAGGGTCTGCATCAACCCTCAGCCTTCCTGGGCTGCATCTCCAAGCAGGTGGAAATCTGTGGTTCTCAGGCTTGACTTCCTCAGGGAACAGGCTGCAAGGTCCCGTGGGACGCAGCCACGGGCAGGTTCTGCTCTCAGTGCAGGGGCCCTCCTGCCTCAGGGCACTGCGTGCCCCTTGGTGCACTTACAGAAAGCATGCTTTGTGGGAGCGGCTCCCAGCTTGCGCCAGAAGCTGCTCCCACTCCTCAGAAAGGCCTCACCCCGTCACAGCCAGCGTGTCAAACCACCTCGTGTCCTGCAGGGAACACCAAGCAGATCAGGGGAAACCAAACATCAGAGCCAAGGCAGCTGGAAAAGCCTCTGTGGATAAGAACATGCCTCCGGAGAGTTAATCGAGGACAGAATGAGCCCAAACAGCTGTGAAATTAACCCAAACAGAAGTCTCAAAAGGGCCCATGGGAAAGGAAAACTGTTGGATTTGCGAGGAAACCCTTCCCGAGGGGACGGACCGGGGCTGCCAGGACTCTGGGGCCGAGGCGGAGGTGGCAGTCTGGGGGAGGACACGGGGCTGCAGCTCGCTGCTGGGCCTGGGTGATGACCCTGGGGAACCCGCAGTGTGTGCCCGTGTCCCCAGAGGCCGTGGCCTTGGGGGGCTGCCAGCACCAAGGCTGGGGCAGGAGGAGAGCCCCTGGCACCAAGGGTGTTCTGCTCCCTCGGCCAGGCAGCAGCACATCGGGGCCTGCCCCGGGCAGCCGCTGGTCACCTACAGCACTGATTTAATATCCCCTTCCTTCCAGTGAGGTAATTCTGTCCCAGGGGTTATTTATTGAAAAAAAAAAAAAGCCCTGTGTGAGTCAGACAGTCTGCACTACAAAATAGTGATAAATTACATTTGGACATATGCTAAATGACATTTACCAATAAATTTATGCAGATTTCTCCTGTAATCCTTCTCCTCCATCAAAAGTAGTAATACTTTCTCTAATGCAAATGCACTGCTAGAGCCTCACCACATCAAACAGGAGCTGTGCTGAATTGTTAAGGATTCTAAATGATAATTGTCATTGTGCTCATGAATAATCATTGGCTATAGATGATCATTTAACAATGCTTGGAAGAGCCTGACGACTCGCGCCCCAGCTTCCTTCGAGGTACAGCTGTTCCGGCTGCCCAGGTCCATCAACTCTGATGAACCTTGCAATCAGATTTCATGCTCATTTCCCTTCTTGGTTCATGCATTGGCTGTGTAGCATAAGCTTTAATGGGCTCCACTAATGAGCCCTGGGAGGGAGCTGAGCTGCATCCTCTGCTCTGCTCCTGTGGATTCGCGGCCGTCCCGGGTCCCATCCGACCTCCTGTCTCCATCCGGCCCGGTTTGGTAGGATGCACGTGTAGGATGCAGCACAGGATCACACAGTAACTCAGACTGGAAGGGTCCAACGCCTGGCTTTAACCATAAGCATGACACACAGCCACGTTCTTGTCCAAAAATCCTGGCTTTTTTTTTTTTTTTTCCCCCTGAAAAACCATCATAGACATGGATGCTGCTTCTTTTTCTGCATCTAAATGGAGGGTGTGCTTGTCAGCTGTTACCAGGAAGGAGCTATCCTGCTTGCCCGTTGTCCCAGTTTCACTTCTCGGCTGTCCTGAGGGCAGTTTCACTCCCTGCAGGGGCTGCGGGTGCTGCAGCCACAGCACTGGAGGCAGCAGGAGGAGGGGGCGAGGACGGGGCCCCACAGAGCCAGGGGCACGCTGCTGCCCCTCCTTGGGGCTGCGTTTCTGGAGAGCTCAGAACAGAGCAGATGGAAAGAGCTGGCCGAGGTCTGGGCACTCCGTCACGTCTCAGGATCCGAGGCTGCAAGCTGTTACCCCTAACGCTACCGGGGTCTGCAGGTTGGACAGAGATCATGGTGAAACCCCCAGGGCTCTGGAAGTGCAAAGCCCTTTGCTGCTTTGGCATCCATATTTTTTATTGGTGAGGTTTACATTTTTAATCATTTTTAAAGATGATTACATTCTGAGCAGCAATGATCTAAGCTAATGAGCAACCTGCCACTTTGTGGCTCGGCAGGAAAAGTCATACTGCTGGAGTTTTTTCCCCTTCAATCCAAAACACAGACATTATGGAAATAAATGATTTCTTTTCACAGTTGTTTAATATAATTTTCTCTGTGCTGCGTTTTACGAGATGCTGCAGCTCATTAAAATAATGATCAGACCTCGGAGTAGGACACAGGCGATGAACAGCAGCTGCGGCAAGTCCCGTATTTGTCATGTAGATTTCACAGAGAGACTTGGGCTGTCGCTCAGCGCTCAGAAATTCTGTTACCGAAGCACTCCTGCCCCTGCAGGTCTGGACCTGGTGCTGGGCACCGTGCTGAGTGCCGGCGAGGTGTATGCAGGACCAGCCACCTCCACGCACGTCGCCTGTCCAGGCACGGTCACCCCATTTCTCTCCTGTGGATGGTTCGGGGGGGTCCGGTACCAGCTCGGTCCCCACTACCCACCCCTGTGGCAGGGCAGGAGGCCAGTTGTCCTTTGGGGTCCCCTCCTGTGGCTTTGGGGAGGAGGGCAGCAGCCGTACCTCCAGCTCGGCCGCACAGCCAAGGCTGCCTTCAGCAGGGTGCTCCATCCCCCTCCATGCAACTGAGACAGCGATGTCAGAGGAGAGCCAGACACTGCTGAGCTGGAGGCTGTGGGGAAATAAAAACGTGCAAGAGAGATGCAAATGTGTTATAGAAAGTCAAAGAGGCTCAGAGAAAGGCTGGCTATGGCACCCAGACAGGGTGCCTGGGCTCTTCAGGATTCAAGTGCACTTCAGCAGTGCAGGAGAAGGCTCTCCACTGGGGCACTGCTCTCCTGGGAATGTCTCCGCCGACACGTGCCAAGTTCACAGACACATCACCGCTTCCCCTGCCAGCTGGAACGTGCCGTGCCGCTGGGACGAGCGGCTCCCGCGCTGCCTCCTGCCCTCACACAGCTCCAGGAGCCTCTCTGCCGGGGCCCAGGGAAGGGCAAAAAACAGCGTTCACCTCGGGGCCACAGCACTCCCCATGGGGCGGCGTGCAGACCTGAGACCCCGGGGCTCTCCCCATCCTTGGCCCTGGCCCTCTGCCTGTCTCCATGCTCCTTCTCACACTTTCTGCTTCAGGGCAGATTTGCACAGAGCCCTGGAACAGAGCCAGGTGGTACTGAGCCATGGCCCAGGGCACTGGGATGTGAGAAACAGCCCCAGATCTCTGCCTGAGTCTGAGCAGTGGCTCCCACTGAGCTTTCCCACCACCTCCCTGAGGTCTGTCTTTCCTGGGCTGTAGTGACACCTTCAGAGGCTCTCAGTTTGGTGCCAACAAGGACAGAAATGTGTTACCATTCTGGACATCGAGGTGAGCTGGAAACGCGCAGACACGTGGTGATGCTGTGCCTTGGTCATGCTCCTGCTCCTCCCGAGGCCACTCGGAGCATCCTCCTGCCCCCATGTCTGTGCAGCCCTGGGCGTTTGCCCCGTGCCGCGCTGTGAGGCCATGCGTACCTCTGAGCCTTGGCCCAGGCTGAGAAAGTGGTGCTGGAGGAAGCAGCCACTGCTGCTTTGAGCAAAACAGGCTGCTTGTTTCTGCAGGACTACTCTAGCTGCCAGGCAAGAGCACAGGTTCCTCATACATTATTTCCCCTCTCCGTGGGACCAAACGTGGTTTAAGAACAGATGGGAAAAAAAAAGAGGAGCAAATGGTCGCTGTTTTGAGGTCTGATGCCAATTAGCAGGTGACTTGGTGCTTTGAGAGGGAAGGAACAGAATAAACTGCTGATCTGTAATTCTGGTGGTGGAAGGAAGCAGCACTCTCGTGTTCCTTCGGCCTGTTTCTTGTCTTGTTTCCCTGGGAAACTGTTCTTTGTTGGAGCGTTCAGGGAATCACAGGCAGCAACGTGCCGGACGGATGTTTGCCAATGCCCTGCGAAAGAGCTCTGCCGGGGTGACTGGAATAAAGCCACGGGAAACGTGCAGGCTGCAAAACAGCGGGTAGAGGAACCCTGCCTCAGACCACAGATGTTAATTGCTGGCCGTAACAACAGGGCTCACTGTTGTCCACAAGGGTTTTGGAGCAGGTACCTGCGGCCAGAGCAGCCGAAGGAGCACCTGAGGGTTGGTGCTGCTGGGGGTGGGAATGGGGAGGCCGGGCTGAGCCGAGCTGAGCCAAGCCAGGCTGAGGCTGCCCCGGCCGGGGCTGCTCCAGGCTCCTCGGTGCTGCCCCAGCAGCTCAGGGCCCCATGCTGTGGACGAGCTTCCTGACCCCTGAACCCCTCTCGGCCACACCGCCGGCTCCAGGAGGCACAGAGGTGGCGATCTTTGAGGACACTCCAGCGCTGAGCCGGGACGTCCTGCGGAGGGGACCGCAGCCCCCCCAGGAGCAGCACAGTGCGGACATGAGGGTGTCTCCACACTGCTTGTGGGTGTCCCGGGCTGCCCCACGCTCCCCTACCCCTCGCTGCGGCTGCCTGGCAGCAGGCATGGGTGCTCGGAGCCTTCCTCCTTGGCTGATCACTGCTGGAGCCCTCCTGCAGAAGGAGAGCACCCCTGGGGTGGCCGTGGGGGCTCCTGCAGTGTAAGAGCACCCAAAAGGGATGGCCTGAGCCAGCTGTGGCACTGGGGAAGGATTACGGGCCTGGCAGGCACTGTCCACTGCCCCTCTGAGGGCCCAGCCAGTTGTGTGTAGCCTCTCGTTGTCTGCCAGGTTTGCCACAGCGTGCAAAGGCAAATTGTTCTGGTTGCAGAAGTTGCGACCACAATCAATACAGGCTTCCAGTGCGGCAGCTTTTAATTGCTTTGAAGGCGAGCATCTCAGCCAAATCCCCCAGCACGTTCCCCTGCGCGCTCCGGGAAGCCGCTGTCACGCACTCCAGATGCAGCCTTGGATTAAGCTGTGACTCGAGTCAGAGCGAGCTGGGCTGTGCAGGCTGGGTGCAGAGCAGATCTGCAGCGGGCACTGTGCTGAATGCCCAATTATCGGCCGTCAGGGCGCGAGCCGAGGGAAGCTCTGCCGTGTCTGACAAGGTTTTCTCATCAGACCCAGCACAATAGTAAGTCTTCCCAAATTTGCCTTCTCACAGAACAAACAGCCTAAATACACCCAGTGTGGGAAATCACTCTCATGCTCTATGAGAGAACAAGGTAAAGACACGATGGGATTTGCAGATTTTCTGCCCCTGTCACTGCAGGCAAAGCCAGACCCCCGCCTGCTCCAGGTGCTCCCTGCCCGGTGCAGCCAGCTCGGTGCCCCTGTGTGCTGCTGGCACCGTCGTGGCACATCGCAGCTGGCCTGGGTCCGAGGGGCTCAGCTCACCCCGGGCCGGGGGCAGCCCCTGTGCAGCTGCCAGGCCCCCGGCATGCTCCGGGAAAGAGGAGGTGATGGGGGCAGGTGATGGGGTGCCTCCTGTCCTTGGGTCCCTCCCGCCCGCCCCAAGCCCGCCGCAGCCTCTGGGTGCCTGCAGCCATGCTCTGCAGGGCCTGGCCCCACACCTGAAGGTTTGCCACGACCCACGTCTTTCCTTCATCGGCTGAGAGAAGTGCCTTGGACGCCTCTTTCTGTGCCCAGGGACGCAGGCTGCAGCTCCAACTCGGTGTTCCAAGGCCATGCACTGTCTGTAAGAGAACTGGGACCTGTGATTTCCATGCTGTCTGAAAAGATCGTGCTTTATAGAACACTTTTCATCCCTTCTGTTAGGATGTTTAATCATCTCCAAAGGTGATCGTGTATCCCCAAGCAGCCTGCGTTTACGGTTTGCAGCTTGTTTGGGACTGTCAGGTGCTTACAGACCTCACAAAAGCAAGACAAAGAGTTCCTGCCGGGTTTCAATGATCTGAGAGGTTAAAAGGCACTTGAACCCCGAGGTGAGAGCCTCTGGGACGCATTCTGAAAGTGATTTATGGCTTCTGCAGCAGCCCACAACCAGCTTGCTTCCATTGTTCTCGTTTTATTTTTTTCTTTCTATTTTCTGTCATCACTGTGGAATAAACATGAAAAGGCTTTAAAATTCAGGTCCTAGCAGGGGCTGTATGCTCGCTGCAGACCTTCCTGCCTCAGGACAAGCCTCAAAGCATGGGCTGTAAGGGCCCACAGTTTTACAGCTCTCCAGATAACATTTTCATATTGTCTGCTCTGTAGCGGAGGTTCCTACCTGCCATTGCTGGAGGCACAAAAAGCCTGGGAACACACCAAAACACACCACGAAGACTGGTGGTGGGGCAGAGGGAAGGAAAACAGCCTAATGGGATTTTTCTTTTCCAAGCCTGGCAAGGCTGGTGGCTCTGCTGCCGCTTCTGCCCCCGGGGTGGCACCATGGCATGTGGGGGCGCAGACCCCCGGTGGGGGACGAGACACAGAGGGGGGCAAGGGCGGCCGTGTGGGCAGGGGGAGGCTGCTGGGTGCTGCCTCCCGGTCAGTGCCAGCCCCACACAGCAGTGCCAGCACCCCAAAACTCACCCAGGGCTGGGCCCTGCAGCCCCTGGTGCTTTCGGTCTCACCCCAGCCTGGCAGGGTGGGAGAGCCACCAGCAAGACCCCAATGGCAGCAAAAGGAGAACTGGGAAGGAAAAAAAAAAAAAAGGCAACAAAAGAGAAAAATCCTGTAAGAGCAGCCAGACGAATTGCCTGCACAGGGGAGAAGCACTGCAGTGAGTGTGCAGAGGAGCAGAGCATGTACAAATCAAAGCAGCACTCGAAGCACTTTGAACTGGCCAAGTTCACATCGCTGGCCTTCAGCCCAGCCCTGTCTCCCCTGGGAACCCGAGGGAGTGCTGTACCTCATCAGAGGAGCCACAGAGATCTCCCACTGCGTATTTACTGCTGCTCACGTGAGAACCTGCCCTGAGTGCCCAGAGAGCCCCTGATGTGTGGGGCAGGTCAGCGTCCCCAGCACCGAGCCCCCCGCCCAGGGCCAAGCTGCTGAGGCATGCTGCCTGCCCTTGGAGCCAGCTCCAGCAGCCTGCCAGCTCTGCAAGAGCTTTTGGAGAAACCTCCAGCCCCGTGGTGGTGGAAGGGAAGGTCTGAGCCGGGGCACATCCCAGATCACTCCGGGGATGGGTTATTGCAGCCTGTGCAGCATCTGCAGAGCCAGGAGGTGTCCCGGCCATCCGGGCTGTGCCTGGCAGCGCCTGGGCCTTGGGAGGAGCTGCCTCGGCTGATGCTGAGCTGCAGCTTCTGGGACACGACAGATGGGTGAGGGCTTCCACGGCTGCAGTACTGGGGCTGCTCTGGTTGCTCCAGCCTCCTGTGAGCTGCTCCGATGTCCCAGGACACGGTGTCCCATCGTGCTGTCACCAGACCTGGCAGAGAGCTGAGGCTGGTGTCTGCCCAGGGACAGCCTAACCCGAGCTCCTGCTGCTTCCAGAAAGGAAGTTTGTAAAGATGCAGGCTCTGAAATCTTGCCCTTTGTATAAACATTTTAATTACAACTTTCCGGGATTTCTTTCCTAAGATAAACACATTTTAATTGCAAAGTGCTTCTGCCGTCTTTAAGCGTTCCCTAATACTGCGAGCAGCTGTTGTTTTTAATGTTTAATGAAATTGTCTCTGGGATGGGCTCGGTGCCGCTGCAGCTCCGCTCTGCCTGCAGGGCCGGGAGTTGGTGTTTCTGGGCTGGGCTGTGGCACGGAGGGACAGGGCACAGGCTGTCCCCACCCCATCGCCCCCGGGCCGTGCAGAGAACTGACTGTCCAGGCTGCAGCAGGGGGATCTGTGCCCTGATCTGCACCCCATGGCACCCAGCCCCTCTGGGCCCAAACCCTGTGCACCCAAAGGGCGAGGGACGCAGATGTGTGGGGTTAATGCCATGTCTCGCTCCTAGAGCTCACGCAGTCTGCGCTGGGCACCCTCAGTGCTCCTCACAAGCTCAGCCCTGAGCATTGCACGTGTTGGGGGCCGCCAGACCTTGCACGGATCCCTGGGACCACAGGGTGCTGGGACAGGGCGCTGAGCCTTGCAGCTGGAGCTGGACACGTGGCTGCTCTGGCGTCAAGAACGGGGATGTCACCAGGGCCAAAGCCATGAAGGCAAAGGGCAGGAGGAAGGGGCTGCTCTCAGTACCAGCCAGGCAGGGAGGACACCTGACAGCAGCAAGAAGTAATTAGCTTGCTGCATATTGCTGACAACGGGCAGGAAATAGAGGCTAATTAAGACTGTGAAGCAAAAGGAAATCACCTATCTTCTGTGAGCTCCAGGCTGCACAAGAAAAAAGGGCCCATAATAAATTAAAAAATAATAATAATAAAAAGATAGCCTGAAGTTTTAAATATTTGCTATTTACTTGAAGGTTACAGAACACTCGTTACCCTTTTCAATTATTTTTGCCAGTTTGCTGCTAGGTTAACTGGCTTGAAATTCTCTGTGAAGATATACGACGCATTTAAGGACTCTGCAAAGCTTGCCTGCCTTCCCCGGAGCGTGGGGAGACTGCGCTCCTTATTCATCCTGGCTCGCGATGATACTGCTCATTGTGCTTGTTCTTTCTCCATTATTTTATAGGTTCAAATAGCAACAATTTACCTGCTGCCAATTTCTGGCTTTTTCATTTGCTGCAAGCCTGAATGACTTAAACCAGCACCCTCTGCTCAGCCACGTCCCTGACACCGGCAGCGCTCGCAGGGCTGACGACAGGGATGAGCAGCTTACCTGGCACCACAGCCCTCCCGCTCCTCCAGCACAGGGCACCCCAGGGGATGCAGCGAGCTCAGTTCAGCCTCAGACCAGGGATAGGAGCAGGTCCTGCAGCCCTGGCCAAATTACCTTGGTCCTGCCCCCAGCTGCCCCAGCCCCTGGTGCAGCTGCAGTCAGGGCTGCCCCAATTAGCCTCATAGCGCTGCACCTCCACGCTCCTCAGAGAGCCCTTGCAGCATCAGGGGGCAGGAACAGGGAGGGGGGTGCCCAGGTGGAGACTAGGACAGGCTGCTTGAACGCTGAACCCAGGGGTTCTCCCCTTAGCGTGGCCTTTGCTGGGGGGCAAACACCCCCCTCCTGCAGCCCATGGGGCAAACCCAGCCCAGCAGCCCCTGTCCCATGACCGTCCCATGGGTGATGGCCACCCCCCAGCTCGCCCCCACGTCCTGGCCACCTGCCTTGTCGCAGGAAGGTGAGGGCTCCCAGGGGCTGCAGGATCGCTGCTCCACTCCCCATCAGCTGCAGGATTTATTGGGGCATGTCAGGATCCCCCGCCAAGTTTCATTACTACACATGCTCTCTTTTAAGGCTGGCAGTAAAGCACAGTGGTCACAGTTTACACCGACAGGCAGGGGTTGATGTCCCCAGCACACCAAGCTGGGCTCCCAGGGAGGCTCTCAGCCGCTGTCTGCCCCTTGGCGCTGGTGGCCAGGCCAGGCAGCTGGGGCCAGCAGGCTGGGGACACGCAGCACCTGCGTCCCCAGAGCCACCAAAGTGCTCTGCTCCCATAGGGAACAATCAGCCGCGGGTGCTCACCAGCCCCTGGGCCTCGGGGAGGAGCAGGCGAGCCTTTAGAGTCTCACTGGAATATTTACTATTGCTTTTAATTGATGACAATGGATGAGCCTAAATACAGAGCTATGATGACGTTTATTGTGCGCCTCCTACCAGCACGGGGCCTGCGAGGAGTCACTGGGACAGAGCCAGTGATTAAAGGATAATTAATAACCACTTCCATCTTCATGAATGATGCCCTTGCTAGGGAAGGAGAATATTTGCAGGCTGGAAGTTGGTGCTGTGAGCTCTGGAGTGGGAAGGGCCAGGGCCCCTTGGTCACCCTGCGGTGCTCCCCCGAGCCAGTACCCAAACCCTGCTGTGCCAGGCGGTGGCTGCTGCCTGTGGGTCACAGCGGGATGGCCCCAGCTGTGTGGCTCCTGGCTCGTCTGCCCTCAAATCCAACCTGCACAGCCCCTCAGGCGCTGGGGTCTCTGTAGGAAACTTGCTGAGCACTTGCAACTGCTCTGCTATGAAAGCGGTGGTGGCGTTCTGCCTTTTTTCCTTTGCTTTTGTTCCTTCCCTTCTCACTTCAAATCTTCCTTTGAAACCAAAACTTCCTGTAGTCTGAAATGGACAATCAGGCCGCTCCAGCAGCTGCAGCCCGAGAGCTTCAGCTCTTGGCAGGAGGATGAGAACTGCAAAACTATTTCTTTGAGGCAAATTATGCATTCATCTAGCTCATTTGAAACAAAATATGATTTGCAATTTAACTTTCCATAATGAGCTCCTGCTATTATACGGTTTCCATAATGGCTGGTTTCATTGGAACAGATTGTTGGTGCACATGGTTTACAAAACATTTTCAATGCAAGCCCCGTTTTTTCTTATTTTAAATAGCAACAGCTGCTAAGCATGATAATTATTGTATTTCATCAAAATAAACTTACCAAGTTGCTTCTTAACGCTACTCATTGCAGTTTTCCAGTGGACCTAGGGGTTATTAAAGAAAGCAGAAACTTGGGTTCTCCAAGGAGAGCCCGCGCCATCAGAAAGGCACAGCCGGCAGTGCCACGCGGGTTCTGCAGGGCTGGGCCAGGCACGGCTGTGGAGCACGGCCCCAGAGGGAGGCATCGGCATTCCTGCCGGCTCTGAACCCCCCGGGACAGTGCCTTCTTCACAGGACAGGGCCACCGCTGCGGTTAGAAGTGAGCAGCCACGGTGCTGGCACAGCAGGCGTCGGTGCAGTGCTCCTGGAATACCCCAGCAGGCTGGCTGCAGCCCTCCGCGTGTGTTTGTGAGCGCTTCCTAGTGCTGCATCCCTCGGAGAGTTCTGCCACAAGGCAGACGTGGCCGTGTGCCCGCCGTCAGCCCCGCAGTGCCAGCACCGGGCAGCCTCTGCCTGGGGCCGGCTCCGGCTCCGCGGCTCCCGGCGGCACAGGAGACGCCGGTGCTGTGGCAGCACTGTGAGTACTGATAGTGCTGCAAGGAACGGAGTAACTAAGGAAACCAAAGAGGATGGAGAGAAAGTTGCTTAATAAGAGGCTAAAAAAACACTGTAAATGGACAAAAACAGAACAAAAATGTTCCAACCAGCCGGTTGGCCCTAGGAGGAGGTGTGTGCAAGTGAGGACAAGGCGCCTCCGTTCCCTTCAGTTACTGCTAAACTCAACCCTCCATTAATTGAGGCACTAACTTTGCAAATCAGATAACCTGGACTAACAACACATATTCTTGCTCTGCCTTGCACCTACAGCTCGGTCTGCAATTGTTTTAGGCCGATGCCACGGGATGCTGACTGATGGAAGGAGGCTGCTGGGCTGAACCAGACAGCCCCAAAACTGTGGTGACAAAGCCCAGAAGAGACAGAAAGGGAGGACGGCTTGTGCAATTCACTGTCAGACTTGTCCTGCACTGGGCAGGGTGAAAGCAGGCCTGGAATAATTCATACCCTTGGCAAGCTCCTTCGGACTGCTGATGGAAACCAGTTTATCAAGGAAAAGGGAAGGATGTGCTTGATTTAAAAAACACCACCTCGGCTACCTTCAATGCAAGGCTGCAGCCACTGGAGGAGCAGGCAATGAAACCCAGCACTAATTAATTTCTAATTGCACTTACCTGCATCCCTGCTTCCCAGGGCTATAGCGCCCATTGAGGGGCTGGGCCAAGCCCCTGCAGCCTGCCTCCCCCCCGCAGCACCCCCGCTCCCAACACCCCCCCTAATGCAAGTGCGGGTGCGCCAAGGAGGTTTTTCTTCTCTAGTGACTGAAGGGAGGTTCATGGCAGAGTGACAAGTTTATTAGCAATGAGACTTCACTCTAAAAGCAGGTGAAAGTCTTGTTCATTGAAATTTTTCTGGGGAACTTTTAAGAGCTGGGGTTAGTGGCCATGGCCAGCCAAAGATTTACGGTGTGCAGGCTCTCACAGCAGATGATAACGATGCTGGAGCAGCTACTGCAGCCCCGGAATGAAAGGCTGCCCTTTAAAGCTCCTCAGCATTTGGATTTAGATGACAGATAGTAATGGCACCACAGAAGCCATTACTGTCCATCAAGTAAATAATGAACACATGATATAAATTGCTTGGACTTACCTAGGCTTTCATGAGCTATTTCTATCAGTAAAAAAATAAAACACACAAACAAATCACAGCAAGAGAGGGCAAAGGACAATGTCGAGAAAGGAACAACCAAGAGGTCCAAAGAGGCTCTGGAGGAAATGAGAGGAACTGAGCTGAGGAGCTTTCCCTTACAGCAAGCCATGGGGAAGGCTGCACGTTTATCGGAGGTACCTGCAGATCTGGACCTGGAAAAAAGGCTCAGAAGAAGAGCTCCTGGCTGCAACCACCACACAGGTGATGTCTTCCCTCCACGTCTGTATTGGTGCCAACTTCTACCAGCCAGCAGCAGGCAGCTTGTAGCTGGGCCTTCTGTCTACCACAACACAAACACAGCAATTAAAAATTTCCCTTGATTTTCTGAGTTGAGCGAGCAGGAACGTAAGCCCACAGTGACCACTGCTGACTGCAAGGCATCCCCGTCCCCCTGCCCCGCTGCCCTGGGCCAGCCCCGCGCAGCCCCAGGGCAGCGCCGTGCACCCGCCGGGCAGCTCCCTGCTGTGCAGGATGAGGCGACTCACCCATGGCAACAGCCACCGCCGGGTGTGACATGGAAATAGCAGGCGCTGACCTTCGCAGACACATTTGCTTTAGTAACCTAAGTTGGTCTTTTTCAGCGGAATCACTCCAAGGGCAACCACAACATTACCTGAAGTCTTTAGCTCAGGTGAGACGAGCCTACAGCTTGCGCTCATTTTGCAGTATTTACAGTGATCACACGATGATCTAAAACTGCACAAAGGCTTTGCACGATAAACACAGAGCTGTTCCAGAGCACTGCAGCACCCTTAAATCAAGCTGCCCTAAAGCGAGTGTAGGCTTGGGTTGGTTTGTGTGACGTGAGAAGGGGCAGTGGGGACATCTGCCTGCATCTGGCTCCTGTCCCTTCATTGCCACCGGGGCTGCTGCTCCTGCAGTGTCCACAGCTCCGGGTATCGGGGTACAGATGTGAGCCTCGCGGGTCAGGGAGGGATGGCACGGCTGTGGCAGCAGTGGCACCGGGCAAGGTGCCGCAGGCCACACGGCTATGACGGGCTATCACGCTGTTTATCAAGGTCTGGCAGGAAGAAAACGGTAATGGGGCAATTGCTGATTCAATTTCTTGAATTTGAACAAATCTTTTTAATCTTTCTCCCCAAAGGATTGGAAAGGTCAGGAAATAGGCAGAATGTGCACTTTCAGGTATTGAAATTAAACTTGTTAAGAAATCCATATTGATTTGCACTTCTGTGAAAAATATTGAAGCCTCCAGATTTAGCCTGGGTATTGATTTTCTCTTTCAGGGGAAAGACATCGGCACGAAGGAAAGATATTACACGTGGCAGTAAACACCTTCAATCACCGCCTGCCCGGCCTCCCTTCATAAACAAGCGGCTCGGTCTCGCAGGGGGAGGCTGCGGCTCGGCTCAGCCCCTGCGGCACGGGGGCAGCGGCACAGCAGCGCCCATCGGCGGGGCAGAGGGGCTGCCAGCCCGGGACCCCCGTGTCTGCTCCGTGCCGGGGGCAGGGTCCTGCTGGTGTGGGCACAGGGAGTGCCATGGGCTGCTCTGGCACGGGCTGCCGGGGGTCCCCACGCAGGGGATGTTCTGCGGCTGCCCCAGGTGGGGCCCCTGGGCTCCCGCAGCGGTAACCAAAACTCCCCTGCACAGCAACCGCCAGGTGTGGGGTCTCATTTCCAAGCAAGGACAGCAGCAGGCAGGGTTTGGATGTGCTGCTCTGCAGCCAGGTCCCCGTCCTGTCCCCTCTTTGCCGTTAACACCTCCCAGCACAGCACCAGACACAGCGGCTGTACAGCGCTTTGTGCTGACCGGGGCGAGGTGAGCCGGCTGCACTGGGTGAAACAAAAGGACGACGACATCAGGAAGAACAACAGCTGGAGTTAGGGTGCCTCAGAAACAAACAAAATAATGTTTCAGGTCACAAATTCAGCCTCAAGGAAGGCAAACCTGTGCTGTCTGGCTGCTCCTGCACCACCTGCCTCGTGGCCACCCCACAGTAAGACCATGTACTGGGGGCACCTCCTGCTTCTGTTCCATGACTTAGGGGATAACTTAATTAACTTTAGAAAATCGATCCTCTCTCTGAAACAAAGCACAGTCCTTTGCTGACCCATCTCCTGGCTCACTGGCCCTCAAGACAAACAACAGCAACACAAATTGCCCTGAACGTGGCTTTAATGACACCTGAGGTACCAAGAGTCCCGCGCTTGCCCAGGAGGTGGCACGCAGCGTTCCTGCCCCTGACAAATGGCTGCTCCTGGTGGCGACCAAAACGGCAGTAAGCAACACGGTGACAACAGTGTTGAAAATTATAACAGCACATTGGGTTATATTATTAACAATTGCCACGACATGGGAGCTAATCCGTCTGCAGCTGGCCAGGCATTTTCCTGGCCATCGATGCCTCCTGACATGCCCAGGCAGCCCCGGACCCGCTGGCCCCACGCGGGCTCCCAGCGCGCTGCTCTGCTGCTCGTGGGCAAGCCCCGCTGCCGAGCCTCCTGGCCAGCATGGGCTGCGCTGCTCCGCTGGTGTGGGGCTTGGTTTTAATTAAAAATGTACCCTGTTCACACGCCTCGCTGTTCCTGATAAGGACAAACAGGGTTTCTTACCCGCAGTATTTGGTGACTCAGCTGGAGAATGTTTTCTGAAGATTTAAGTCTGAAAAATATGTTCCTGTAAGCCACAAAGCATGCACGTGCGCGTGCACAGCCCAGAGGTGCCCCCGTGAGCAGGCAGGGACGCTTCAGGACAGGTTCCTGCCCCTGCACCGGTAACACTACGTGGGGTCACCACCTCCATGCCCCCCGTGGCCGGATCCGGTGTGGGCTCAGTGCGGGTCTCACCGTGGCGTTCAGCCCGCACAGCACCGGGGTTTCTGTTAGCAGAGTCCCTAAAGGTCCGCTGAAGGGCAGTCCTCAGCACGCACCGATCCTGGCACTACGCCGACCACATCTGTCAGATGGGGCAGGCTGGGCGGTTTGCTAGGGGGTCTGAGGGGAGCAGGCTGCTGGGTGAGCCCGGAGCCGCTGTCAGAGGTCTGGGGCACTGGGATAGCTCCCTGAAACAACCCTGGCATGTGCTCAGGTGGCCTTCTTGCAGGGCAACCACCTGATGAAAGAGGCTGCGTGCTGGGAGCTGCAGAGAGCCCTCGCAAGGCTGACGATTGCTTGCCAGGTAAATTAAAATGCTGCTGCTTCTGCATTTTACACAGTGAGCCCTTTCACTACTTTGTTTTTAAATATTTCCCTAGGATCAGAATGCTACACTTCCTCGCCTGTTTTTAATACATGCAATCAGCGACTGTGGCAATTAAGAGGCCTAATTAGCATCTGAATAGGGCTCCTTGCCACCACCCCCTTGCAATAGTAGCAAATAAGCCCTGATGAAGCCAAGGCACCCGCCCGGAGCCCGAAGCCATGCGTGGCCATGCCGTGGGGCTGCTGGCTGCCAGGAGCACGGAGCAGTGCCCGGTGCTTCCATTTCACAGAGCAAATGGGGCTCATCTGGCCCCCAGCACCTGCGGTCACCTACCGAGCCCCCCAGAAATCCATCGGTTTTGTCAGACAGCTAAATAAGACCTCAATTAAGTGACACGTCGTGCCAAGACCTGCTGCTCAGGCGCTGCCTCCTGCAGCCGAGCTCTGCTCCGGACGGGGCCCGCGGCCCCACGCACGGTGCCAGCCCTGCGCCCTCCCCCCTGCCTGTGCCAGCGGCTCCCCGCGGGGTGGGAGATGTGCTCCCCCCGCTGGTGTTTGTGCCCAAAAACATCTGGTATGGAGGGACACTGAGCATCTCCCCCTGCCCATCTCAGCCCCTCCACGCAGCCATGGGAGAAACGCCCAGCAGACACGCTGCAGTTTCCTGGTGCCCACAGCAGGGTCAGTACACGGGGCCCATTCAGCCAAGTAACTTGCTTGCCAAACTTGGACAATTTTATTGTTATTTTTCTCATCAATCTCGTGGTCATGTTGATTATCGAATCATACACCATCAGCATACAAACCATAGCCAGAGGCCCAGCCACAACTCAGCTTCTCCCGAAGTACCACCGGGTCAAGCGTTGCCTCTCGATTTGCCCAGACAGCATCCTGTGGCTGCACGTGTATTAATTTTAGGGAGTTATTTCATTTTCTTGCAACATTAGAGATTAATTAAATGCTGGCTAATTGCTACCAGTCATTCGAGGAATTCTGCTCCTGAGTCCTTTCATGGTCAGAATGCACCAAAAGGAGGGAGGAAAGAAAGAAAGACAGAAGGAAGGAAGGAAGGAATGAAAGAAAGAAGCCCTTTCAAGACCACAGAAAATTGCAAAAGGATGTTTCTTCCAACCCGACATGACAAAATTGAATTCCAAGCTATTTAATGCATGCACGAAACGCCATAAAGAAACCCAGCTCGAGCACTCCATCCATCACAACAGGGGACATGGTTTCAGGAACACGAGCATCGTTACGTTACCCACTCAGTGCTTCACACTCCGGACTTCCAGGCAGTTTCGCTTAAATGTAACTACCGGATGGGGATTCTCACAGACAGGGCTGTCGCCAGCATTTCCATGGGGACATACAGCTAAGGTAACACTGCGGTTATTATCAACATTAACGATGGTGACTTTGGGAAGCCCCCAGCCAGTCTTCGGGGGCGCCGTGGCCGGGGACGCGGCGCAGCGCGGTGCCCTCGGTGCCGGGGGCGGGCGGCAGTCCCAGCCCGGCCACGGGGCAGCCGGGTGGGTGGCTCGGGAGAGAGACCCAGCCCCTCTGGGGCAGGGGCACGGGGAGCCTGCTGGGGTTGTCCTTAAAAACGGGGTTTCACGGGTTACACCGTCACGAGGATCATGTCATGCAGCCTGACAAAGCGCCTCTGCACGCTGCCCGGCGGCGGGGCCCCGCTCAGACCGGCGTGGTTCGTCTGTTGGCCGGGTTGTTGTGCAAAGACTCCTTGAACTCTTTGGGGATGGAATTATGGACCTGTAAAAAACCGTGGTCCCGCTCGGAGTTGAGCAGCGTCCCCATGGTGACCTTGGAGGGATCCCTGGAGAGGGTGAACATGGAGATGTCAGTGGAGGGGATGGTGCCGAAGCCCTTGCTGACGGGCGACATGTCCCGGGACCGCGGCTCAGTGGAGCGGGAGCTGGACCGCCGGCGGAAGCGGTACCGGTAGGTGGGGAGGCGCGTGAAGGCCGACCTCTTCAGCAGCTCCGAGTGCGACTTGGCGCGGATCTGGCGGTGCTTCTCGATGTACATGTGCACGGCGATCACCCCCACCATCTCGGCGATGATGAAGGACAGCGCGCCGAAGTAGAAGGACCAGCCGTAGGAGTAGCTCTTCTTGGAGTCGCTCTGCCCTGGGTCCCCCGCGTTGGCCGAGATGTAGACGATGATCCCGATGATGTTACTGAGACCTTTGGGGAGGAGAGGGAGAGGCGCTCGCTCCAGCAGCGGGATAGGGATGGGGGGGACTCGGGTGTCCCCGTGCCCCGGGGGGTGCCAGCCCCATTTCTTCAGGGCTGAGAGCTCCAGGAAGTAAAGCAGCTCCGTCTCTTAATTTCTGGCAGAGCCTGGAGACTTTGTTTGGGATTTGGGCAATTTTTGCACTGCCAGCAGAGCCGTGGGGCTGTGTCGTAAGGCTGAGGAGCGGCTGATGCATTCCTGTATTTACTTAATGAATCGATTATGTTCTTTCTGTTGTTTCCTCATCTGCATCAGCGGCTCCTGCCAGCCGAAGGAGGGAGAGTAATTTGTCTCTTTGTGGGGAGAAGAAAAACACAAAATAGAGCAGTTCCTTGAGACAAAGACATTGTCATAAAATAATCAGATGAAGCGTTGGGGAACAGTGCACAGAGAAATGAGCAATCCTGAAGGAAGAGCCTCTCAGGGCAGGGTTGTTTTCCCTGTAGGACTGTGGCAGCCCCTCCACCTGCTGCCCAGGGCTGGGTGCTCCGTGGTGGCTGAGGGCAGATCCCCCCAAAACCTGACCCATGCTGGGCTCCCCCAGTGACACCCTGTGGGGTTTAAAGGACGTTCTGGCAAGGTGGCCCCTCGGATCGCTCCAAGGATCCAAACAAGGATCGCTCTGGGTTCTCCTCACTGTCCCTGAGGACTCTTCACCCAGGATGGGACAGCTCACCGGGCTGGGTCCCCCGGTGCCTGGGAGGACCCCCAGCCTGCCACCAGCTCCCCTTGTTCCCCCTCAAGTCCCCACATGCACACCTGCAGCACACCCGGAGGGCCCCTGCTCCTGCCCGCGGGGCAGCTCCTACCTGCCGAGACGAAGAAGATGCCGGCGCTGAGGATGACGTTGTGTTTGCTCTTGTAGAACTCGCTGGCCGCCACGCACAGGCCACCGAAGAAGAGCAGACCCACGCTGAGGATGGGGAAGATGCTGGAGGCTCTCACCGCACCTGCGGGGCGAGGAGGGGGACACAGTCAGGTGCGGGCACCCCCAGCCTGATGGCAGCCCCAGGCCGGGTTGGATTTGGGGACCCTGCTGGGGAGGGACCCCCTTGCTCTGCGGCACACAGCGGGGTCTGGCAGCCTCAGGCCAGGTCCCAGCCCGACAAGCCGGCCCTCGCAGGTCTCACAGGTGCGATTCTGGGGGCAGCCCAGCACCACTCCCCTTGGGTGTCCTCTGCTCCTCTTTCTCCCGAGCTGCTCTGGAGTCCTGCATCAACCACACAAGACCTGTGATTCAGGCCTCCAGGCACAAAACCTTTAAAACGCTGATTTTTTTTTTTCTTTCTTTTTTTTTGTTCCTCCTACACTACTTTAAGGAATTACCTCTTGAGCCTTGTCATGCAGCTAGCACTAGCAATTTCCCTCCTCACTACAAAGCACGGTACCTCTGGGTTTTGCCTGTGGATAAGACTGGATCCTCAGGATTTCAGAAAACCTTCCAGGTCTCAAGGGGCTGCCAACGAAGCCACAGGCACTGTACTGCCAGCCACAGGGGTCAGGAACCTGTCACCTGGGTCCCCAAACCACCACAGCTGCATTTACTTACTTATTAAAATTGTTTTCTGCCGTAGGGGAGGAACATTATCTAAATGAACAAAAAGCCCAAGACCCAAAGCCCAGCAGGGCTGGTGCTGTAGCCCCAGGCCGTGCTCCATCCCTAAACTAGCAGGGCCTGTCTGCACGCTTGGGGGTTACTTACCAGAGCTACGCACGGAAGGGTCTTTCCTACTTGCCCTATCAGAAGTTCAGCTTCCAAACTGACTGCAAAGAACAATTAATGCAGCAAATCACTACCTGCTGCTAAAGCAAAGGCACCTAAAATACACCGTGCCTTGGTTTGGGCTCTCATCGCTCTCTTAGGGCCCTTATTAAAAGCACAGCGATACAGAAGCCCCATTAAAATGCCATTCTGGGGGCTTTAAAATAGACTTTTTGTTTTAACTGTGGGAGGGGGTGGGAGAAAATCTTAAATGCTCAGCTCCTAAAATTGCAAACCAATTCCGTTCGGCACACTCCCCTCCTGGATGGGTGAGCAGAGCTGATGGCTCCCCGTGGAGCGCTACAAAACAGGGAGCTCAGCACAGCGCCCGGACCAGCAGCACCCCGGGCACGAGGGGCAGGGGGTGCCGGGGTCCCTTCCCTCGGGGTGTCAGCAGCTGAGCCAGCCCGGAGATGGGAGTGCCTCCGAGGCTGCTGCCCGCACCCGCTGCCTCATATTCCTGCTTACTTGGAAACGTAGGTGTTACAGGCACCCTGCTGCCATGCAGACCTCTCAGCCCATCACCGTGTTTGCTGGCAGGCTGGGCAGTGCCCGTGTCCCTTTGTGTGTGTGCTCGGGTGCGTGCTGCCGCGCGGGGGGCCGGGGCTGCCACCCCTCGGCCTCCTGCCAGCTGGGGGCTGCGGGGGGGCTGCTGGGGACGGGGCTCGGGGGCAGCACGCAGAAATGGACTCACGGAGGAGATACTCGGCCGTGTCCTGCTCGTAATCCGCGTCCTCGGGGAAGTGGTCGATTTTCTTGCACACTCCTCGGAAGGTTCCTGAGGAGACACAAGCCAGGAAGCCTTCAGATCCCTCTGCACTGGGGGCAGCGCTGCATGGGGCTGCCCCAGCAGCCATCAGCATCACAGGCGAGTGCCAAGGCTGAGTCCCCCACCCCACGGCACAGCCCCACACCCCACGCCTGCTGCCCCCTCCTCCCGCACCCAAAACCCAGAGCGGGGGCCGAGCACAGCCCCGCTGTGGTGGGCACCGGCAGCGCTGCCTGGAAGCCCTGGGGAAGGAGACAGATGCTCTGGCATCTGATGGCCTCCCACTTAGCATTTGGGAAAAAAGGCCCTTTTTTTTTTTTTTTTTTTTTTTTTTTTTTTTCCTGATTTCCCCCCCTCCTGGCTCTGAAGCAAAACAAAAGCATTTTGCCTTTGAACGCCTGTTTGCTTTGGCTTTCTCTTCGCTGTGCTTTAGGGCCTGGCTCTCCTGTGCCAAAGTGGTGCAGTTGTGCCATGAAAGGAGAAAGCCAAGGACGAGCCTGGCTCAGCCAGGTGATGCACTGGGGACTCGGTCACGCTGCAGGAAGAGAATGGGGACAGCACGGGGGTGTCCACAGAGGGGAGATCCTGACAGGTCACACGTGTTGGTGGGGCAGCCTGCAGAAGGGACCGGCTGCGTACAGTCTCTCTCCTTTCCTGTTTCAGCTCATCCATCCAGCAGCCTTGTCCGTGTGCTACCGATGTGCAGTCAGAGGGAAATTAAAGGCATTAAAACAAAAAAAAAATCTGGCTATGCCCAGTTGCGCTTATGGATTTGTTTTGATGGATGCAGCCCTTCCCTGCCTGGATGCTGAGATCCTGCTCCCTGCAGCTCTCCAAGGCACCCAGGACAGCTCAGGGCTCTGTGCACACGGGGCTGGGGGGGACTGCAGTGCCTCCAGGGTCCGGGCAGCTGTGGTGGTTCCTGTCTGCAGCACTCTCAGAGCTGCCTTCTCCAGAGGAAGCAGCAAACAAGTGCATGGGTATGCACGGTGCTTTCTCTGCAGTGTTGACAAATGTTGTCCTTGACATTATAAATGGGTAATCAGGGGCACAGAGCATAACTTCCCCGAGGTGTCAGGGCAGGCTGAGGTGGGAGGGATCCCTCCTGCCATCCCATTCAGGTTATGGCTCTTCCACAAAGCTGCCAACACTCACACAGAGCTTGGTATAGGACAGATGGCAGCAGTGGCCCTGCCAGCAAACATCTCACACCCGCGCATGGCAGTGGTGCAGGTCCTGGGGACTCGTCCCCTGCTCATACTGGCGTGCCACCTACTTCTGGCTTGCCAAAAGCCATTGCAAGATGCACTGCTCCTCTCCTGTGCCCCATCCCTCTCAGAAGGGCTGTGTCCACCTTTGGTGATGGCTTTTCCAGCCCACAGCAGCTTGATGGGAGCAGCCCTGTGTGACAGCAGCGCCCGGCCACGTGGTCAGGCCACACTGGCTGTGTCCCCTTTCTCGTGGGATGTGCTGCTGGGGGACAGGGTGCTGGGTGAGAGAAGCCATCCTGCACAGCATCCCCGGCAGCACACCGTCAGTCTGCTCTCCAGCACCAGCTCGGGGGAGCTGAGCATCGTGACAGGCATCAATTAAAGCCTGGAGATGAAGCTCTGGAGGTGGCAAGCTGTCATCCAAGCGGAGACGCGGCATCGGAGGGAGAAGCGCCTGCTCCCGTTGCTTTGGGAACTGCGGGCGCTGGGGAGGCTGAGAACGGGTGGCACGAACGGGTGGGGAGGCACCGGGCACGGCGAGGACAGCAGCCTCGGCACAGCCTCCTTCCTCCTCCTCCCCTGCTCCTGGCTTTCCACTCACCTCCAACCCTCTCCCTGTACCCACCAGCCAGGCTCTGCCCCAGGCACCCCAAGCTATGCCCAGATCTCCCCCTTTCCTCCTCGGCTGTCACCCAGCCAGGGGCAGGTCCTTGCTCTGTCTCGGCACCAGCCAAGCCCACCGCCTGCGCTGTGCTGTGCCAGTTTGCTGTCCCTGACCTGCAGTGGTTGCAAAGCTCCCTTTAGCAAGAGAAGCCCCACACAGGATGGTACAGGATCTCCTCCAAGTGCACAGGCTCACAAGACAGGGACATTTCCCTCAGAAATAATCTTCTGAGTACGGTCATTATCTGATTAACAGGAAAAAACTTTCCCTTGGTGCCACATGGGAAAGGAGTTCAGAGACCAAGCCTCGGATGCAGCCCCCCAGCTGCAGGATGCCATGGCAGGGGTCGAGCTGCCCAGCCCGGGATGCAAAGTACGTGCAGGGGAGCTACGTCTGCTGCTCCCGGCTGGGACGTGCAACCTCTGCTTCAGTGCTGCCTGTCCCACCAAAACACTTTGATTGCCACAGACATAAAAAATATATATTTTTCTGAGAAGTGACTTCCGCAGCGGAGGAACAGAGCCTCTTCTCAGCTGCAGGACTGAACAGCAGCTCCTGCCTGCAACCTGCGTGTCTAGAGGCTTGTTTAGAGGCAGTGCTCATGGGACTCGTGATGCTCCTGGCCTGCCAGCCCCTCGCCCTGCAACAGGTTCGCCAAAATCCGCCCGACCCCGGGGCCAAGGGAACCCCCCCCAGCAGGGGCAGCACCCCCGCAACCCCGGGCGCTGCTGTCGGGGCCTGCACGAACGAGGGCCGCAGGGAGCCCAGCCCAGCCCCGCCGCATCCCTTTCACGCCCCGACATTTATTTCGGGTCCTTTGCTCCCGATGCTCGTTACCGATGCTCGTTTCCACGGCGACCGCGCGGTCACCTGGCGTGCAGAGAACGCCCCAGCTCCGAACAAATGCCCGGGCTCCAAGCACACAGCGCACACAGCACACAGCACAAAGCACACACAGCACACACAGACACACACAGCACACACAGCACACACCGCCAGGCCTTACACTGCAGCGAGTCCCACCGCAGCCCCGGCACGCTCCCGGCCAGGGGCTGCAGGAGGGGGTCCAGGGGGGGCTGCTCGCACCGCAGGGCTCCACGCGCCCTGAGCCCACCTGGAGACATCTTGAAATTCGGGGCTTTCTCTCGGTTTTACAGCTGGAGCCCTACTAATGAGAGCACCATGGGTGTAAAGGAAGAGGGTTTGGGTTTTGTCAGACCTCCAGAGCCCCCTGCCCACTTTTCCTTTGGCCGGGCTGCAGTCGGGGGCAGTGCTGGGGCACCCACCCTCAGAAACCTCCAGCCCCTGCCAGAGCACAGAGGCAGGACCAGCCCAGGACTCACCGGGACACTCTCCTGGATTGCTGCGGGCTCAGCCCCGTGCCATGGCCAGCACCCAGAGCAGCCCCAGCCCATGCACCCAGCACAGTGATGCTGCCCGAGGGGCTGCTCGGGATACAGCTGCTTCCCCAACACTGCCCACATTCCCTGTGGCTGGGCTCCTCTCTCACTGCAGGAGGATAGGCGAGCTGCTGCTGGGCAGGGGTTGCTCTGGGGGTGCTGGCCTGGCATTTCCACAGCTGATGCCCATGCTGGCAGAATGACCCTGCTCCACGTGCACGAGTCACACCACCTGGGCTTTAATTCATCTGCTGCCTGGGAGAGCTGGAGTAAAGGCAGAACACTGCTGTGGTTATCCATTCCCCGCTTAGCTCTGTGGTGGATCAGGGTAATTTTCTCTCCCTGTCAGTGTGAATCCCGATTAGCCAACTTAGCTTATCGCTGCGCTTCCCTGCCCAGAGCCTGGGCTGTTTGGCAGCTGGCTCCTCTCACTGTGACTTGCACAGCCCTGCTCCAGAGCCTCCACTTGCCCACCCTGGCACTGGCCAGCTTCTCCCATTGCATTTTTCCGTGCCAAATAATCAGATCCTCATTCCCTTCTCACTAACCCACGGGGCACATCCATCACACGGGACTGTGAGCAAGCCCAGCTCTCCCCATGCAAGTGCATGCTCTGTGCCCCCCAGATGTGCAAACACACGTGGACAGTGCCCAGCCAACAGGCAGCGGTGAGGAACCTGGGGAAAAAAGGTTTGAGGCAGCCAGAGGAGAGCCAGCCGTGAAGCCAGCAAGCTAATCCTTCGTCGTATTACATCGCCCTCCCTGCTGCCGGCTTGTTTTGCTCTCCTTCAGTCCCTCCTGCAGGAGGGAGTCACGGCTGCACAGCTCGCTGCTCCCCTGCACCCAACCCGTGCACAGCCCCACTGCAGCCAGACGCCGGCTGCAGAGCCCCACGGCCGCACCGAGGGCGGGAGGAGCATCCCCCAGGGCTGGGCACATGGAAGCCTAACAGCAGCCAGCAGCAGTAAAATACGCTGGCACGGAGTGTCCGAGATGTACTGAGCAGGGCGAGCTCCGGATGAATCATGCCCTCTGTGGATGAGTTCACCATGGCGTTGGGCCAGGCCGGCCCCCGGGAGTGTGTCCTTCAGCAGCTCGGCTCCGCGCTCCCCGTGCGGGCTGTTTTGAAACCTCCGCTGCGTAAGAGGGCACAAAGCAGCTCCCTGCCCCTCTGTGGTGCTGGAGGAGCCCAGCCACCCCGGGAAGTGATGGATGAGAGGCGCAGGGGGGGCGGCAGCTGCAGGATTTAGGGGAGCAGCCGGGGTGGGGAGCACCTGAGCAGGTCCTGCCCTCCTGCTCCTGCTCCTCTGGGCCTGGGAGGATGCATCTCTTTGGGCAACTTGCGGGGGCTCAGGACAGCGCGAGCATCTCCAGCCTCGCTGCTGGCCGGGTGCCACCTGCCCTCGAGTTGTCTGCTCCTCCCCTCTCTGCTCAGCCTCACGGAAAGCCCTTGGAAGTCCGCAAGAAGCATTCATCCATGTTCTGCACCATCAGTGAGCTTCGGTTCATGGTCTTGATTTAATGGCACTGCTTTAATCCAGGGGCACCCTTGGGTGGGCAGCTGCAGGGGTGCTCCCAGTGTCCCCGGGCAGGGCAGGGAAGCCCTCTCCAGTTGAGGAACCTTGCAGGACACCTCACGTGAGAACACGGTATGTGAGAACTGGATCACCAGCTGTGCAGAGTGGATCTGCCTGATTATTCCAGCCTCACTACAGCCCTGCCTTTTAGGTAACATTTAATTTGGAGATGAACTCACGTAACATATTTTGCATTCACTCGTTTTAAAAAGGCATCCATCCTCTGCCCCCCCCGCCGGGCTCCTGTTCACCCCGTCCTCTGCAGGATTCCTGCATCCCTCTCACCCCATCAGGTCGGGGCACCAAGCAGCCCCCGCACACCACCAACACCTGCCTGGTGCCCGGAGCGGGCTGCACTGATGGGGCAATGTTTCCTTTCAGCAGGCTTTTGTTGCTGCTGCTTTAGTTCATTTGTATTGCGAAGTACGTACTCTCTGCACTGCATTTATCAGAGAATGCAAAGGCAATTAATTGATTTTATCTCAGGTCTTTTTCCCCTCAAAGCACTTTCCCCCAGGGAGGGTTACTGGAGGGGGGGGGGAAGGGCGGAGGGAAGGAGGAGTTTGCAACAGAACTATGATTTTCACAGTGCTGATGGTGGAAATACGGCCAAGAATATTGATCGCAACCTGGAAAGCCAAAAGACTAAAAGGCTCTAGTTTGGGTTCTAAAAATCTCATTACTTCTCATCCAGTGAAACACTTTTCAGGCACTGCTCTGGCTGTTGCTGCTCACTCAGTGTGGGAACTAAGACCCGGGGAGGTGAGCTAACGCCTTTCCTAAATGACAGCAGAATTCCTGTCACCCCGATCTGTGAGTTCAGCCCTCCTGCAAGGTCAAATTTCAGACCTCGGCTCTTGGCACGTCCCGGTAAGCTCAGGCAAGTTGTCTCATGAGTCATGGTCTACAGGAACGGCTGTCCCAAAGACAACATATTGGGCCTAATCTGTATGGAGCAAGTGGCACGGCCACTGTGCCCAAAGTTCTCTGAAATTTAACATCCACTGGAGAAACAGAGGTCAAAGCTCGGCTACAAAGTGCTGGGTTACGAGCTCAGGCACTCAGCTCCCTCGAGTAACAAGAGCAAGGTACCTAAATATCTCTAAGGAATTAAAACTTCTAGGCTCATCTTTTTTTACCTTCCGCCCACCTCCCAGATGCCTGGAGAGTTGGAAGGAAATTCATCTTTATCCTTCCCCAGCTTCCCGCTCTGCAAGGGATCCCGAGGCTGTTTGCACAAGGTCCCTGCTGTGGAGCTGCAAACCTCGGGCGCTCAGGGCTGCGTGGGACCCGGCCACCACCGCAGGGACAGGCAGCCACAGCACAGGGACGGTGGCACCGAGCAGCTACCACAGGGCACCGCTCCTGCCCTGGCAAGGGGCTCTCAGCCCCCAGAGGCTGCTGCCAGGCCGGGCTGAGCCCGCACCATCTGCCCAAAAGCAGCTCCCTGCAAACCACCCAGTGCTCCTGATTTCAGCGGTGGGGACAGACCGAGGTTAGGGCCGCTGCCCTACACGTCGGGTAACGCCCCAGCACCGCAGAGCTCTCCCAGCCCTCGCTGCCAGTGTTGGTCACCCCAAGCCTGGGGGCACCCCTGGGCTGCTCCCCACTCCCCGATAGCTGGATGCGAGCAACGGCACCCGCAGGCAGCCTGCCGCCCCCAGCTCCTCTGAAACAAAGCCCAGCACAGCGCTCACCTCCTCACCGCTACCTCTGCGGCACAGACGCATTTCAAACGCAGCACAAGCGGCTCGGGGAAGTGAAGGGAAGGCTGTGGGGCTGTTATGGGCTCCTCAAGCAGTGGCAAGGGCAAACCAGCTGGAAGAGCTGCTTGATCTGAGGATGCTGCCGAATGCAGCTGCCTTGGGAATGTGTTTGCTCAGTTGGAGCTTGCTCTGCTCCCAGAGCCACGGCAGCCTTGGGGACTCAGGTGAGCAGCCTGCCCCCACCACGAGATCAGCTTTGTGGTCCGTCGGATCACAGGCTGTCACCTCTTTACAACGCATCTGCTTGCACAAACTTCACTGGCGAGAAGTTAAATTAAGATGAAGCATGTGCGATGGCTGGAAAACTCCCTCTGCTCCTTGCAGGTTGGGATGGGTTCCCTGACGGCTGTCCCAGCAGCAGGACACCTCCCAGGACACCAGCTCTCCCCAGGACCAGCTTCCCCCCAGCACCTCCCCGCTCCCCGCGGTGGCCCCGCGCCAGGTCCCCACCGGGGCGGTGGTGCAGAACCTGGCTCCGTCTCTTTCACACCCTCTCCCCCTCTCTGTGGTGGTGGTTGGTGTCTCAGCAGAGTCACCTACACAGATATGCATTTTCTGAAGGATATATATATATTTTTCCTGGTAAAAAAACAGTGGAAAAACCCCAAGTCAAATTAAACAAGTGCAACAGCAAGGAGGCGGCAGAGGCGGGCTCTGCAGTTACAGCACCAGCCGGGCGCTGATGTCGCTTCAGACAGGAGCTGGAACATGTGCAGCACGAGTGCAGCAGGCCCCAGCCCTGGCAGGACCCAGCCCTGGGTGGCGACGACCATGGCTCAGGGGACGGGGAGCAGTGTCCAGGCTCACGCCCCCCGGCCAAGGCTGACTGTGGGATGCTCTGGCCTGGTGCCCGCTGCCATGGGAAGCTCAGCGAGGTGCACGTGGGTGCTCAGGGGCTGGGGGTACACACTGAGACCTGCTCTGCCACACGCAGCATGACTCTTCAGGGGAGAGTCCTCCCCTCCCTCCCTCCAGGGGACACCCTGAGGACAAACTGCATGAACCCCCCCGCCAGCTGGAGACGCAGCCCTCCTGGCACAGACCCTGCCAGGGGGTGCACCCATAGCTCTGTGGCAGGGCTGGGGGAGCCCAGGCATCCCCGGGGGGGCAGCTGTGGGCACGGCCAGGCTCTCGCACCAACGGGTGGACTGGGAACTTCTGCCAGTTTTAGCCAGGGATGCTCCAGCGCTCAGCATGTCACAGACTTTACTCCCTCAGCATTGCTAAAAGGGAAAAAAAAAAAAATCTACATTTTGACAGTGACTCATCATCTCCCATTCTGGAATCTGTGGGGTTGCTACAACCTACACAAGGCACTTCAGAAAAGCAAAACAATTCTGAATAATAGAGGAAAAAAAAGTTTGAAAAGGATGGGTAATTTCTAGCACTCTTCGAGGGCTCAGCTTTGGTTTTCTCATTATAAAAGTAATCAGGTAATGCACCGGAGCTGCCTTTCAGGTCACCCCCACGCTCCCCCTGGGTTTCCTTCCCATCAGTCGAGCTCGCCAAGGACCGCAGATGCCCAGCGATGGAAGCAGCTGCTGGGGGCTTTCCCCTCTGGAGGCTGGGGGGCCCCATCCTACAGCTGTGCCAGCGCAGCAGGGCAGGGGCGGGATGGGGACCAGGGGCACGAAGCCCCCGTGGCAGCTGGGGAGGCCCCTGGGGCACAGGGCACCAGCAGCGAGAGCAGGCTGGGGGAGCTCCCAGCACTCCTGAGGAAGCCATTTCTTGTCTCGTCTTTAACAGCAAATAAACATTGATTTTTATTTTGAAATGTAATTGACATTGCTATGATAGCAAAGTGAGGGCTGGTGCAACCAGAATCAGTGTAAATAAGCCATGTGCTAGGAAGTAATGAGCTTTGCTGATTGAGTTTATCCTTTTAAATTAATACAACTCTAGGATTCTTTTAAAATAATTTTTCATTTCCCAGCTCAGAGATACTGATGGCAAGAGACAGGCAGGAGTCAGAGCTAGGTCTGCCCGAGGCACAGACCATCAGGACAGGATCCAGCCCTCATTGGTTTCACCAACACCAGGCTGGGGCGGGTTAACTGAAGAGCTCCAGGGAAGGGTTTGCCTTCCAGCATGGTCTTTGGCTGTCAGTAGCTGCGGTGGGCAGCTCAGCAAACAGGACTGGGGAAGGCGTTTCCACCTGGCAGTGGGGGAATCTCTGCACTGACTGGGGGGGGGAAGGCTCATCTCAGCCCCCTTACCCCCCCGTTTCCCTTCCCAGCCACTGCAGGGAACTGCCCCATCTGACCCCCCCAGAGCCAGCCACATACCCCCAGGCCCCATCCTCATCCTTTAACACACCACCCCCTTGTCCAGCCACATGCCAGCCCAGGCTGGGGGCTTGCTGAGCGCCCCTGGGGGCTGCTGTTGGCAGCCAAGGTGCCCAGCACGGCTCTGCCGCCTGCCCCATGCTCCTCTGGCCTCTGCCAAGGGTTTGAGGCCCAGCTCCCACCTCCAAAAGCCGTGCAGCCCCGTCAGCCCCACAGATGGAAACAGGCACTGTTACTGCAATGCTTCACTGAGCCGCTGCCCCTCTGCCCAAGGTGAAGGTTGGACTCAGCACCCACTGGACTCGGCACCCACCCACCGCTCCCAGGCAGCCCTGCAGCTCCCCTTAGTGCCGGGCTCTGCTTCCCCATGCCCCATCCTGCTCCTCACAATCATCTATGCTGCCTTAATGGCCTCTCATTTAACTTACTGAAGCTCACACCCTCTCCTGCGCTTACGTGGACACCACTTCCACACATCAGGTCATGTTGTTTTCTTTCCCTTGGCCTTCCACTGTGATGCTTTTTGGTCCTCACTGCTGCACATCCCGAACCCAGCTCCACCGCGTTCGCAGCCATTTCTCCCCGTCACGGCCGTCACAGAGCTGCAGGCAGGACTCGGGACTATGCCCAGACCCTGCCGTGGTCGGACTGCTGCCGCCCTGCCACCAGCGCTCAGTGTCAGGGCACGAGCCGGGACCAGCCCCAGCCCCGCAGAGGGCACGAAGCCAGCAGCAGAACAGGAGGGAGGAACCAGGGCAGAAACAAGTCCTCCTCCAGCACGAAGCTGAGGCGGTGAGAACAAAATTTGTCAGGAAAGCAAAGGGCAGACCTTTAATTGCCTGCACATCACAGCTGCAAGCTGGGATAACAAACCAAAGGGACAGGACTGGCTCGTTTATTGGAGCACATTTGACCCACGTAGTGTTTCTGAACCCTATGAGAGATCTGTACAACCAGAATGCTAAAAATCAGTGAAAAAAAAACACTCAGAAAGGACAAGGTGGGAAAAACAAGGATCAAAAATTACAAAAAAAAAAAAAAAAAAAAAAAAAAAAAAAGAACTAAGAAGGATCCTGTCTGAATTAATGGCCACTTGTTTAACCAGAATTAATATATAGAGAAGGAACAAGCTGTGGTGCTCTGGTGTCTGCTTCAGCCCCCTGAGCTGTACCAGAGGACAGATTATACCAGAGGCTGCTTAAGTACCTATTTATAATAAGTAGGAGAGAAAGCTGCATTATGATGGGAAGCTGGAGGTTTCACTTCGCCAGTATTAAAATGTCCTCTGAATTTCTAAAAACCTATAAATGACAATTTCATAGCTCTGAAGCATGGCATCTCACACAGGGAGCGCTATTTTAGACTGTGTTGACAGCTGAAGGGGAATGGATCAAAAAATTAAAAACCAGTTGCTGCTCAGGTCCAGGGAATCGTGGCTTGATTACACTTCTTATGGGCAAACAGAGTGAACTTCAAGGCACTAACATATATTCTCAGTGCTTTAAAGGCCAATTCACAGAGCAGAAAACAATTATAAGCCAAATCAGTTCGGAGAATAGACTTAAACAGAAAAGCACAGCTGTGAATAGAGAATGATTTAAGAGTGTTTTACCCCCAAATTCATAACGGAGATGTGGGTTTGCACCGGTTTAAAAGCTGCCTGGTTAATATGTAAACAGCCGTAAAAATAAAAGCATGCCCAACAAAAAGAAGAAAGGAGATATTCATAACTCTGAATTTAAATCAGCAACTCAAAATTGTAGAGCGCTGATAAAGGACACAAACAAACAGTAGAAAAACCATCAAAACATCTTTCCCTGATGCATTAGGATGAACAACAACAACAAAAAGGAGCAATGCTATCTCCTGTTCCTAGACAAAAACGGCAGAAGCGTTAGTCACAGGACGGAGAAACGTTAAATAACTGTTATAACAAGTGCGACATTTCATATGCAGCACAGTCACATCCCAGCGCTCAGAGACACCAAAAGAGCCGAGCGAGCAATTAGCACCGAGGCTTGTGCAGTGCTGAGGGGGGGATCAGCTCTGCCAGGGGTCCTGCCCCAGCCCCTGGGGGTCTCCAGCCTCACAAGGGTGTCCCCAGCCCAGCACCTGGAGGTCGCTGCAGTCAGACCTCCTCTGGATGGGATGGTGCTTCCCACCATCACACATGGCGAGCGATGACAGGACACCCAAAAGAAGGGCCACAAACACAGGGCCGAGGTGGGCAATCTTCAGGGTGAGAGCAAGCAGGCAGCCCACCGGGGATCACGGCCCCAGGCTCCGGCACTTCCCAGCACAGGCAGGACTGCGGCTCCCCGCCTGCCCTCCTGCACGCTCTGGTCCCAGCCCCATGCCACTGATGCCCAACTGCATTTTCAGGGCTGTGAAGAGTAAATCAGTTTTCGAAGGAATCATACAGTACAGACTATCAAGGCTAAAAATATGTAAATCGCCATGGAAAGCGCTGTCAGAGCTTCAGCAAGACTAGGAAGATGCCAAAAGGCAATTTAGAATTTTTGAGCTCACTGCACGAGGCATTAAAAAGGTCACTATTTCTGAAATAAGGATCTTTACAAATAAACACATTTGCTCAGGACTCGGTGAGTCATGCTGGAGCGGAGCACAGAGCATTTCCAACCTAATGCTTTTGACAGGCCACGAGCAGGGCGATCTTTTCATGTTTACAGTTCATCAATAGTTTTTACAGCCACGCAGTCAATCTTTAAAGCGCATTTAGCCTGGGAGGAGGCTTGGCAGGTTGTTTTCCTTGCAAAAATGATATTAAATTTCTTTTTTCTTTCTCTTATAGTGCTGATTTGAAGCTAAGTACTTGAACTTCAAATATGGGATTGCCACTCAAACACCTGCTTTTTTATATACTTCTTGTCACATCTCCCTAACAATATAAATATTTGAAGTTTTCAGCTGATGCACTAAAAGGGACTGCATCCATCAAAACCTATTTGTTTCAGGGAGCTCAGGGGGCATCACGCTGCCTGGCTGCTGGCACAGGAACGCTCGTGAAGGGCAGCGGAGGCTCTGCTGGTCCCTTCGGCCAGGGCCAGGGAAAGGAAAGACGCCTACAAAGAAGCACCTCCCTGTGCACGGCCAGGTTCCCCAAAATTCAGAGCACTTTCCTTTGGACAGCACTTGTGCCAGCCCACCAAAGCCTGGAAGACTTTGCCACTGGGAATGTTCCTCTGAGCTGTGCGAGCAGCAGCATGCTTGGTGCCTGGGGAGCGGGGACAGGGACGGACACAGGAGCAGGGGGTGCTGTGCCCATTACACCAGGGGCACCAGGGCACCACAAGCACATTTCCCCAGCCACCCTGGGCGATCACCTCCCTCTCCTGCCTGCACACGGGATTTTGCTGCCTCAGCCTCCTGCTCTGCCCAGCTGCATCCCCCCGAGCTCCTGCACTCACCTTGACTGCAAACAGGCCTCAGCTTCCCCCAGTGCCTCAAAGCACAGTGCATTTTGCTAGAGAAACTGCAGGGCTTTGAAACAATTCCAGCTCCCACACGGCTCTTCCCTTTTCAGAGGCAGCAACCCGATATAGATTTGAGGAGGGGGGGGGGAAGAGAAAAAAAATGTAAAAGACCCTGAGAAGCCCAGGCAAGCAGAAAGCTCCGCAGCTGGTGCCAGAGCTTTCCATTTCCTTCCTACTTTGCCTTAATTCATGCACCAGAGCCCACCCTACTGCTGTTGAAGCTAGGAGGTGTTTCACCATCAGCTCCGAGCGCAGCAGGGCTGTGCACCCACCGATGCAGCCACCCCCACCCGCGCTGTTCCTGCAGGTCCCTTCCCCTGCCCTCGGCTCAGGCTCGCACAGGGAGCACAGCTTTGCCCCCAGCCTCGCTCAGCTCATGGCACACATCCTCCAGGGAGAGCGGTGCCCTGTGGCAGCACTTTTAATGGGTCTGTCACAGCTGCAGCTCAGCAGCCCGGGTGTTGCTCTGTGCTCATGGCACACACCTGCTCTCGCTCCTGCTGATGCACCCGCGGTGCCTGGGGCCGGAGGAGGCCACCAGGCTGCACCCGAGGGCAGGGCTGGGGTGGTCTGTGCAGCCTGGGGGCAGCCCCAGTGTCTGTGCTGGGTGTCAGAGCCCTCACCACGGCCCTGGAAATAAGTTCTGCATGAGAGGAGCTGAAACAACACACAGCCAGGCGCTGCTACAGCCCGAGAGGAGCTAGCTAAGATGAAACCCAGAACCAGGCACAAAGCTCCCAGACACCAATGGGACATTCTGCTTTTCCTACTTTGTTGCTCATTCTGGGGGGTCCAAACTGACAATGCAGATGATTTCTAAGTGTGTGCCTGCTCTCATGTATCCTGAACCTCCTTGCTTAAGAGAGGGGACCGCTCCCGAGACCCTTGCGGTGCAGCACGCAGCACACCATGTGAGCACCGAGCTGCTGCAGCTTTACCAGCACCGAGCTGGCACCAGGCTGCAGGATGACGGACACCAGCTCGGACGTACCAAGAGCAGGTGACGGATGCGGGCACCGCACGTTTCAGCAGGCAGAGTGCCACCCGCTGTGCACCCCAGCGCGCCGTTCGCTCCCCGGGGAGCAGAGCTCCCGCTCGGTGCCGACAGGCTGCGGCTGCGAGAACGCGGCTCCCGGCGGAGGCGCTGACACGTCTGTCTGTCACTTCAGCCGTCAGAGAGCTGGGACAAACACAGAAGCCACACGGCACACGTCTACACGGGTGCTGGGGCTCAGCCAGGAGAGCCCCTCTTGCGGCAGCCCCTGCGGGGACCTTCCCACCGCATCCTCCTGGCCGAGCTGCGGGGCACAGGCTTAGCACAGCAGCAATGGGGACTGGGGCAGGCTGGGCGATTCGCAGAGTGGGTGTTATTGAGAATGAATGTGATGAGCATGCACATCACCTCCCTCAGGGTCTCATCGCCATCCTCATGCCCTCACTGGACCGTGCTTCAATTGTTTGGTGACAGAGGCAGAAGATACGGGTCCTGTCTCTCCCCCAAGCCAAGGGATCTCACACCTTGGACTGCCATTTTCCTGCCCTACTAAAGGCAGGATCACTCTTGTCCTTCAGCTTTTCCTGTTGAAGGGGAGGCCAAAGACTAACGCAGATCAAACACTTTCTTCCTTGGCTGGAGCATGCTGAGGAATGAGAAGAAATTCCCCAGGAGGGGATCGAAGGAGGCTGCACGAGGCAGCCAGCCCATCCTCAGCCCACCGACTCACGGCAGCACCTCAGGCTGGCGGGGGCAAGAGGCGAGGCCCCGGGGTGCTGCCCCCGGCCACGTCTCCCCAGCTCTGCACGGCTGCCGTGCTGCGATGAGGCCAAGAGAGCAGCGTGCCGCCACCGCCAAATGGAGGGCTTGGCAAGGATGCTGCACAGCCTGGTGGCAGTCGCTGCCTCGACTGGGTGCGAAGGCAACGCTGGAGCTGTTGCAGGCTGAGGACAGCACGCAAAGACGACATGGAAAGGGCAGCTGTGTGAGGAAGGGGCAGCCACCCTGCCCGGCTGCAGCGGGAGGCAGCCCAGCAGCAGAGCAGCAGGAGGCTCGTGCAGCCCCTTGCGATCGCTCGTGTGATGGCGTGGTGTGATGTGCTGCTGCTGCGGCACTGGGGCACTGACAGCTGCCAAAACCTGGGCAGTACAGGCCAGCCTGGCACGGGAGATCTGCTCCAGGCTCCCTCCTGACCACGGAGCAGCCCTGTGGGGAGGGAAAGAGGGGGCAGTCCGGGGCCCACGGATTGGGTGTGGAGGACACGAGTGGTAGGATCAAGGTCCCAGCAGCATAAGCCAATGCTGATTTTAAGAAGTTAAAATCAGGAGCACTTTAAAAAGGTAGTCACTTGTTGGTAACCTCTTTGGGGCTTGCTTTCCCCTCCCTTTACGGCTCCAGGCACGAATTGAGAGTAAGGGTACAATTATGGGACAATTACCAAATCACCAAATAAACTGGAAGAGCGAGCATTTGCAAGGCACGAGCCCAAATGTCACCCTCAAATGCTGCCTTTTGTTAGTGCTTTCCGCAGGCTGAGTCACGCCTTCGTGCTGCTCATTCACCATCCCGGAGCTCAGGGATCTGCTCGCTGCCCCCGCCTGCCCCGGAGCCGTGGCTCCTGCTCCCAGCCCAACCCTGCTCTTGGAACACAAACCTTGTGGCACAAAGCAATGCCCAGAGCCCGCTGTGAGGCAGCAGGACCACTGGTGCGGTGCTGCTCCTGCTCCTGCGCCTCATGGCTGCTTTCCTTGCCTGCTCTCCGCCCTTCCCTGCCTGCCTTGCCATCGCAGTGTGGCCCTGTTCTCTGTATGATAAAGCAACGCGGCTCCCAATAACCCGACGTGGTGACAGCTGAGCATCCTCTGCAGCCCGACAGCGCCAGGTTTGTCTATAGATTGTGGTGTCAGGAGATAAGAAACAGGCAATATCTGAGAACATCATCATGCGATATTACCTGTTCAGCAGCCATAATAATTTCTCCTTCCTCTCTCCATGATGACTATGAAAAAAAAGGATATTTTCAAGCCTGACAAATGCAGTCATCCAGTGTGCAAGCGAGTTTTGCAAGTGTTAGGAAGACAAACACATCTCAGCTGTCGCACCACACATTTCAAACAGCAGCAAAGCCCCGTTGCGATGGGACTGCTCCTCCTGGGCTCTGTTTGGCGAGCTGACCACGGCACGGCGCAGCCCCAGCACAGGGGGGCAGCCCCAAGGCATGGCCAGAGCAGCAGGGCTGGAGGAGGGACCGCGGCAGTTCCAGAATTAGTATTCCTGGCAGCCACAGCCACGCGTGCACCTTGACTGCAGCGTGCACCAGCCTCTGCGAGCCTGGCGGCCAGTGGCACGTAGGGAAATGCAGAATACCGAGTTACCATACGAGCACTTTGTCACCGTGCTGCTGTGGTGATGAACGAGCAGGCATTCACACACGGGAGCACTCCTCAGGTGTGCTGCCTTGCATCCCCTCCTACCTCGGACAGACGAGGGCCCACAGCTGGCAAGGGCAGCCAGTGCTCAATTATTTTGGCTAGGAAATCCTGCGCACAAGCACTGGTGCACCGCTGGTCACACGATGTGCCTCTGATTCAGAAAACGTCCAAGAGAAGTTGATGTTCTGCAGCCTGGCTCCGATATAACCAGTCCAAAGGACGTCGGACAGCTCAAAGCATGGAGCATACCTGGCCTGAACTTCCTATTTTGAAAAATTCTGTTAAGTAACTGCTGAAAGCAGATGGTTAAAAGGTAACACAAATGCCAGATAAGAAAATGTACGAAGCGCCCCTGAGTCACCAGGGCTGAGCCTGGCAGCCCGTGACACGAGCAGTGTTTGCACTCATGGTTGTGTAACAGATCCCCGGCGCGGCGAGGCAGCGTGCTCGTGCTTGCTGCTCAGCACTGCTCCGAAACCTCTCCTCTCTGCGGAGCTGTGCAGAGCCTCGCTGATGCACATGAGCCAAGAGAAGACACCAGTTGTCACCCAGGCACTGTCATTCTTTACCACAGCAGGTGTCTTCTTAATCAAAGAAATATCTCGAGACGCCCGCTGCTGCGTTTCCCCAGAGCGAGCCGTGGCTCATTACAGACCGTGCTGGAGGACTGCATGAAATGAATGGCAACACGGCTGTGCTCCCCAGGGTGCTTATCCTTCAGAAAAAAGCAACAAAACCTCGTGGTGCTAAGCTCAAGTGCAAGCCAGAGTGGAGCCCCCAGCGAGCCCCTAGAAGGGGACGTGGGAGCCTCCATCTCAACACCAAGCCTCAAGCCAAAGTGCAGCCAAGCACCAACTGCAATCTTCTCAAGGGTCATGTAAACAATTAAAGTGACTTTTAGGTGCCGTAGCACAGTTCCAGCCCTTACCAAGGTCAGAGCAGGGGAGCAGGCAGGCAGAGTCCCCCGGTTCTTCCCAGCACCCATGGGCACGAGGAACCCCTCACCGATTGCACCCTGAGGCACGTCGCTGCTGGCTGCCTGTGGCGCGTCCCAGTGGCTCCGGGAGTGGGGTGGGCGCCTCCCCTTGGGCATCTCGGAGGCACCCTCAGGTGCGGGTGTGCATTCCTAGCAGTGGATACGCCACAGCTGCACCCTGCCAGTGCGCCTCTGTCAGCCGCAGACCTCATCGGCAAGGTGAGCCAGGGATGCAGCCTGGCCTGCCGCGTGCCACCCCGTATTTATGGGTTAATCCATCTCTAGAATTATAAGAGCAATTTTGATCCTCCTGGAAAAGGAGGCTGATGTCTATTTATGAAGTGTACCTCGCGTTCATTGAAAATCCATGGTGAGATCCATGTGAAAACTAACCACCGAGACGCAAGAAGCACTGAGCAAGTTTAACTTTGTGGCTGGTTCCCCTGCCCCATCCCAAACAGCACGGGCAATCGCAGGGGCTCACAGATCTCCGTGCCTGGCCCCTCACCCTGCACTGCTGAGAGGTGCCGGCGGTGCCAGGGACAACGGGGTGGCCGGGCTGTGCCGGTGGTCGGGGAGGGGTCTGCACCCCCCGGGACCAGCGGTGAGGGTGCTGTGCGCCCCCCGGGAGCTGTGTGAGCCCAGCCCCAATGAATCCACCCAGACCATGCCGACCTGCACACGATGAAAGGCAAAAAGCTCCTGCAAAGAGAAGTGATTTGCCAGAGCCGTGTAACTCCGGGCGGCGGAGCCAAGCATCGCCGCTGCTCTCCCCAGTCCCTGTGCACGCGGTGCTGGTGTTGCCACCCCGGGCAGCGGGCAGGATCCGGCCATTGGGGCGGCCTCCCCCCGCCACGGCTGTGCTCCCCAGCCACCAGCCCCAGCGCTCGGGCTTTCAGCCTTCATTAGCCACCCCTAATTATTTACAGCCATAATGGAGATAGTGACCTTGCATGGAAAAAAACAACACTTGAGCCTCATTCAGATTCAGACTTCCACCTCTATTAAACAGTAACAGCTCTTGAGATGACAGACTCTGCACCACGCCTATGCAGCAGTAAAATGCCTGTTTCTGAGCTGTTTGCAGCATACATTTTACTCATCACGTGCTGCTCACAGGCAATGTGGGAGCTAGCTCCCTACACTGCCCCAGACGATGGGATTTTTGTCCTGACAAATGCCGCAGCATCCCACAAGGGTAAATTCTGCACCCGCTGTTCCAAGCGCCAATTCCTCAAAGCAGAGCTGGTGGGAGCGAGCCGAGGCACAGATCTGGGTACCTTCAAACCATCAGTGAGATGCGGCTGCACAGCTGCCTGAAAGCACAGCACTGGCTGGCAGGCGGCGTGGGCCCGGCTCCGTCCAGGAGGATTTTTTATGGCTCTTGGCATTTGGCCACGTGCCACAGGCACATGGGGCTGGAGCAGGCCAGAGGTGCAGCCTGATTTCCATCTCCATTAGAGGACAGTAATTAATGCCTATTCAACATATTCTCCACCAAGCCAAAGTTTAGGGATTTCCCAAGTCAGAGGTGACACCTGGGGCACCACACGCAGATTGCTGACCCCATGCTTGATGCTTTTGTCCAATCCTGTTTTGACCCCAGTGCCACAACTGGCCCCATCCTGCCCATGCTCAGTGCTGTCCTGTGTGGAGAGGCTTTCTGGGGGCAGGAGGGAAGGGTGGTTGAGCCTGTGGCATGGCAATTTCCTCAGGTCATCTCAGATGGGTAACCGTGCCCTCCTCACCTTCACCCATCACTATAATCTTAGGTGCCTCTGTTATTTAATTTCTATCACACAATTTAATTTAATGCTTCCTCATCCTCATACTCTGGGGAAGAGGACACTGTCACTCCACCCATCCTCCCCAGCCCTCCCACGCCCTTACGCTGTCCCATGTCCCCATCCATCACTTCCAGCCCACGCCGATGCTCCCCGACCCGTGCGTTCCCTCCGCGCACCGCTGGCTTTCCCGGCTCCCCATGCGTTGCCTGCACAGGGTGGAGCAGAGGGGACAGTCACTCACCGGGGCTGCCCCTGCGGTGACACGGAGCCACCGCGTGCCGGGGATGCCGGCATGGCTGAGCAACGAGCGCTTGGAGCTGCACCGGAGACACCACGAGCGCCACGGAAAAGTGTGAGATTGCAGGACGGGTTGTTGATGAGAATCTATTACAGACACCAACCAGACAGAGGAACAGGATGAGCAGCTCCTTAAATACCCACCTATAATGAGTAGCGAGAAAAAGCGCTCTATCATGGATGATTGCAATCTCAGGGACATTTGCTTGGCGCTTTTAAAAATTAAAGATAATAACTTTCTAACAGAAACAATATTGCTGTCACCTTGGGGAAATTCTCTGCTTGGCCTCATTCAGAGGGACTGAGAGGAGCTGGAAGCAGGCAAAGAGCTGGTGGCTGTCCAGGCGCAGCTGCTTGCAGCCCAGTTTAACGCCTTCGCGGCGAACCAGCTCAGCTCAGCGGAGCCAAAAGCAAACATGGGCACAACTGACTGGGGGAAAATGTCAACACAGAGCCACGGCGGTGGCTTGGGAGCTGTGGCAGGATGCCTTCCTGACACCCCGAGCTTCCGTCAGACCTGCCAAGGAGAGGAACTGAACGTTGCAATTAAACAATCAAAAGTCAGGACTTCTGATATTGGTAGAAGCTAACGGGATCAGTTAAAATAAATCTGCAACCAAAAGCTTTAAGCAAAAGAAGGAGGACTCTTTAGATGTGTTAGAAGAAAGGAGCCTCACCGCTGGTGTTAACTTCCCTGCTAGAGGAGGACGGTACAACTGTCAGGCACGAAGCAGAAGTGACACACAATTCATCGCGCACTTCTGCCCCGTACTTGGAGACAAACAGGCTCCCGTACCCCATCGGGGATTAGGGAGGATGCTAAACAGCCACTGGACGTGTAAACATGAAATTGGCAGCACCAAGGAACTTTGTCCCAGGAGTATTAATAGAGCAGCCTAAGGTCTGAAACTATAGGTCTAAAATGGATTTGAATAAATCTTGGCATTTTGGTGAAATTCTGGAAGACGGGAAAAGCTGGTGAATGCTTAATTAGACTGTGCTGGTCATCACAAGTGATGGCAATGGTAGGAACTGGATTACTCAGTGTCAGCTCTGGGCTAGTGCACGGAGGCAGCAGCAGGGAGGAGCCAGGGGATGTGAAAAATGGCTAACAGCCTCATGGAAAATAGATCCATCAAACATCACACATTTTTCTTGTTACGGTTACCAATTTAGTTGATAAAGGAAGCCATTATCATAACACATTTAGAGCTCCACAAGCTATTTGATTTAGCTCTCCTGAAAAAGTAAAATAGTTTTATGCAGAATCAACATCACTTTACTAAAGGGAGTGGCAAGCAGATTGCAGAGATTATAAATTGTTTTCCAGTGGGATATTTCTACGTGGGATCTGTTACTAGACTAGTGTTGAGCTATAACAATGTCTTTATTAATGATAACATGAATTAATTGTGGATAAAAGGTGCAAATGGCAAAGGAGAGTCTGACTGGAGTACCAATGGATGATGGAGGTGGGTCAGGCGCACGGGGCAGCTCTGTACGGTGGGCTCATTTAGCAACGGCTGGTTTTATACAGCCAAGCCCAAGGCTTTCCATTTAGGAGAGCAAGTTGCAGTTCCGGTGTCGGAGATGATGTCCTGACAGGCAGCAGCACAGAAAGGACTTGGGGTGGTGCTGGTTAACCACCAGCATGAGCTGCAGGGAGATGCTGGAGCGAAAAGGGATGAAGATGTACCCAGCGGTGTACAACCATTAAGAACAGGCAGAAATAAGGATAAATGGCTCGTGTGGCTAAGCGAGGCTTAAATATCACAGATTAATCTTCATGTTCAAAGAAAGTTAGGAAAATTAGTAGGAGTTACACAGAGGAGAAGGCAGAGCAGGAAGCCGTGAGCCTTGCCAGAGGGGAGCAGGAGCGAAGCTCATTTGTTCCCAGCACTGTGCCATCCACTCACAGCACCTGCAGTAACATTTAAAACCTAGACAGATTTCACACACACACACACACACAAAAAAAAAAAAAAAAAAAACAACAACAACAAACAAACAAACAAAAAACAGAAAAAGTTCTCTGAGGTCAGCAGAGGGAATGGACCGCCGGCACACACCGTGCTCCTGCTGCTGCGGGGACTGGGGATGGTCCAGGCCCGAGGCACAGCGTGCTCAGGAACGGCCCCGCAGCCACGTCCCCTAAAATGCCCCAAGCCCCCGGCAAGGGGGCCACAGCACCGACAGGCTGGCAGGACAGGAGGACAGATGGGACAGAAGGATGCCGGAGTATCCACCGGAGGCAGCTGAGCAGCGCTCGTGGTTCTCCAGAAATGACGGAGCACATTATTCCTGCCAGTTATGATGGAGGAGGAAAGAGAGAGCACCACATCGTCTTCAAAACCCCGCATTTCACACAGCCCCGGCTGGATCCTCCCGCTACCTCTGCCTGTTCCATGCCCACACGGTGCCGTGGAGCCAGTCCCAAGCTGCACCATGCAGCAAGGAGCCCGAGGAGGCTCCCAGTGTTTAACGATGCTGAATTTAATTAAGTCTGATGAAAACCAAAGTTCTTTTATTTGCCTAAAACAACACAAGCCCTAAACAGCAATTTCTCAACTTCAGCATCCCCAAAGTTCCGCAGAGCTCCCTACCTTCTGTGCCAAAAAGAAGCCAAAGAAGAAAACAGTGTGTGCCAGAGCCACAGGGCACCAGCAACCTGCCCCTGTCCCATCAGGGCGGGAAGTACAGCAAGGTGGCTGTGAAGTATTTGCATATCAGAGAAGTGATGGTTACAATCCAAACACTGCAATTTAAAACAAAGGCTGTCCTAGCACAGCAGTCTGCGAACACCTGCCTTGACTCCAGGTACCAAGTCAATCACCAATTTGTGTTTTCCAGCGTGGGTGTCTCTACAGAGGTCTGCTGCGGCTCCATTCAAGATTTATCCGCTTTTGCCCATGGGCTTTGTAGGGCCACGTGATGCGAGGCGCTCCCACGCAGGCACTGCGTGTGTGACTGACATGTATTTAAAGAGCAGCTGCCACGTAGCGAGCACCCAACACTCACTTTGGTCATTTTAATAATCTGCTCTGAACGCTCAGCCGGACGAGGGAACGGAGCTCTCCATCTAATTCCTTCATCGCAGCACACATTAAATCCCTGTTGGGGGTGGAAATCTCAAGGCCCAGGCGCTTCCCAAAGAGCAGAGGCTCTGCTCAGTGCTCAAAGCACAGCCTGCACCCCAGGAGAACGGGCCCTCTGCACTGATCAGAGTCACTCCCAGCTCGGGATGATGGAGTGCTATGCTCCTGCTTCTCCAGCCGGATACAAGGAGCACGCAGCAATCTGGGGCCCATCCAGCAGCAGGCCCACAACCCGCTGCCCTGAGGGCCTCTGGTGAGCGCCCCACAGAGCCCACTCCCCACGGCAGGGCACTGCACGAATGGCCCTTGCTGGGGGGAGCCCGGCCCTGCAGGGAGGGCGGCTGCCCCAGCACCACCTCGGCTCACGGTCCGAGGCATGCGGCCACTTCTCCAGCAACACCCGGGGATGATGAGCGGCACCGTGCGGCCCCAGCAGCAGAGCAGGTGGCCCCACGCACTCCACTGAGCATGGGGTGGTGCAGGGTGGCGGTGGGGTGGTTTCAGGTGGGACGCCCCCTGCCCAGATCTCGACTGGGCACCTCCACTGCCCGCCCGCACTCCACGGCCACACGCAAGGGAAGCCAGAGCCCACGTCAGTGTGCAGAGCCAGCACGGCCCTGTGCAGAGCTCTGCACCCGCTCATGCCCGACCCACAAGGGACAGCCAGCAGTGGGCATGGATGAGCCCCACGGCAAGTGCATCCCCACTGCTCCCTGCCCTGTGCCCGGGCTCGGGGCACTGACCTGTGATTCAGCTCCGAGCTCCGGCACGGCACCGTTAAGCCCTTTTCTGAGCATGCTGTGCCCGAGAGACCAGGGTTGCACCAGCTTCTTCCAAAGCAGTGATTTATGGCAGTGAGGGAAACATAAAGCATCCACCGAAAAAAACCCACAGCCAGCAAAAATAAGAATTTTGGAAATTACTCATGCCTCCAGTGATCCCATCTCTCACAGCCCTGTCTGCTGCCTCCCCTGTTCCCTCAGCCTGAGAAGGGAGACAGATTATCTCCAATTATTTATTATGGAATTAGAGCGTGATCCAAAACCTCCTTGAATCAATAAGAAAGCCCCGACTGACTTCACCGGGTCTAGGATTGAGCACCAGGAACAGGCAGGAGATTTCTGCATCTGTGGCCGTGACACACCGAGAACTTTCCGATGTGGCAGGCGCAGCTCAGCTGCCACGGCTCACTGGCCCCTGCCATCAGGCGCTGCTCCGGGGTGGGGGAGCCTGGCACCACCAGGGCCACAGCTCCCCATTAGCTTGCAGGCCACCAACTACTGCCATTGATGTGAAAACTTAGTGCCCAGGGTGATTCCATCGGCCATTTTTGCTGCACAGGTACCAGCACCCGGGCTCCACTCAGGCTCGCGGTTAAGCACTGCCTGTTGTTGCTTGTGTAAATCTCAGCCAGGAACTTTGGGCTGCAACCGCCCCCCGAGCACAGCAATGTGCTGCAGGACCACCGCAGCAGCGGGGTGCTGCTGCAGCAGGGGCAAAGCAGCAGGGTGAAGCTGAGAGGCTGGAGCCCGGCCGTGGGGCAACCCACGCGGGGCGTGGGGCACAGTCCCTGAAGGACAGAGGGAGAAGCAGCGGTGGGGCAGCAGCAGGACACCTTGCCCCGCTCTGCTGCTCCGAGGGGAAGGGCTGGCATGCCGCTGGGGCTGGGCTGCTGGACTGCGCGGTGCACCCGGTGCCTGCAGAGCCCTTGCTGGGGAGCGGCTGCGGGGATGTGCTCGCCGACCGACCCGCGTCAAGGCGAGCCCCGGGGCCCGGAGCGGGACCTGTGGCCGCTCAGCCCGAGGCGCGCCGCGCTGACAGCGGGCACCCGCAGCCGCACCGCGCCGCTCGGGGCAGGCACCGCGGCTGCCCGCAGCCAACCCCGCTCCCCGCCGCCCGTGGCACCCCGCGTCCTGCGTGTGCGGGAGCCACGGAGAAAGTTTCCCCCGGCCGTGCCGGGCCCCCCGGTGCCCCTCCTGCGTGGGCAGGGGCCGGCGGCCGGAGGAGCTCCGCCCGGGGGGCGCGGGGCGCGGGGCCCGGCGCTGGGGGTCCCGGGGCGCCCCCGCCCTCCCCCGAACTTCTGGGCTGGGCAGGGCCCCGGCGAGCGGCCGGGGGCGGCGGGGCGGCCGGCGGGCGGTCGGTACCTTCCAGGCAGCACGTCCTCCAGAGCCCCGAGTGGGTCATCACCTCCTCGTTCTTGCGGCTCGTGTCGTTGTCGTTGGTGGACTTAGTCCTGCACACGCCGCGCGAGTAGAGCCAGTAGTCGGTGCCCACCGCGATGGTCATCAGGCTGAAGGCTGCGAAGGCTCCCACCGTGGTGATGAGCATCTGGACGCCTCTGTCACACATCCTCATGCTGCTTCATCCTACGGCGGCGGCTCGCAGGGGAAGGGCCGGCGCCGCCGCCCGCC